>NC_079170.1:44643173-44943173 GCF_947568905.1 Ostrea edulis
AAGGGCCTAGAATCGCTCTTCTGATAAATTGTACAACCCCACCATTTCTATTCTTAGCCTCTTAGTATTCTAAATCTTTAGTTAAATCCTAAGAATTCAAAAAAAGTAGGTCAATGTGACCTACTTTTTGGTCTACACATTTTGAGAACCAAGAAATATCAACTGACAAAGTTTGATGATTTTAAGCCAATTAGTATCTGAATATTGAAATATAGCTGTCAAATTCCAATCGTAGGTCATGGTGACCTACTTTTTGGTCAGCGAACTCCGAACATGCAAGACCCATCAACTGACAAAGTTTGATGACTGTAGGTCAAATAGTATCTGAAATATATAAATATAGCCGTCAAATTCCAAAAGTAAGTCAAGGTGACCTATTTTTTTCGTCAACACCCTTCAAACATGCAAGACCCAACAACTGACAAAGTTTGATGACTGTAGGTCAAATAGTATCTGAATTATATAAATATAGCCGTCCAATTCCAAAAGTAGGTCAACGTGACCTACTTTTGTCAACACCCTTTGAACATGCAAGACGCATCAACTGACAAAGTTTGATGACTGTAGGTCAAATAGTTCTGAAATATATAAATATAGGTGTCCAATTCCAAAAGTAGGTCAAGTTGACCTACTTTTTGGTCGAAACTCCTTCGAAAATGCAAGACCCATCAACTGACAAAGTTTGATGACTGTAGGTCAAATCGTATTTGAAATATATAAATATAGTCGTCAAATTCCAAAAGTAGGTCAAGGTGACCTACTTTTTCGTCGACACACTCCGTTGACTCAAGATGCATCAACTGTCAAAGTTTGATGATTGTAGGTCAATTAGTGACTGAAATATATAAATATAACTGTCAAATGCCAAAAGTAGGTCACAGTGACCTACTTTTTGGTCAATATACTCCGAAGACTCAAGATGCATCAACTGACAAAATTTGATGATTGTAGGTCAAATAGTGTCTGAAATATAGTAATTTAGCTGTCAAATACCAAAAGTAGGTCACGGTGACCTACTTTTTGGTCGACACAAACCGAAGACTGAAGACGCATCAACTGACAAAGTTTGATGATCCTAGGTTTTACAGTGCCCAAAATATGCATCTAAAATTGAAAATGTGAAATTTGAATATCTGCAAAATTCAAAAAGTAGGTCACTGTGACCTACTTTTTTATAAATATGTTTCAAGGCCTCAAGATGCATCAACTTACAAGATTTGATGATTCTAAACCTCTCGGTATTTGAAATAACAACTTAAAATATATCTATAAATGATAAGCCATAAAATTCAGAAAGTAGGGCACGGTGACCTATTTTTCAGTTGACGCATTTCAAGGTCCCATGATCCACCAACTGACAAGTTTTGATGATCATAGGCTTCAAAGTGTCCAAGATATGCATCAAAATTAATTTTAAAATAAATACCTGCAAAATTCAAAAAGTAGGTCACCGTGACCTACTTTTGAGACAACTTGACACAAGGTCCTAAGATGCATCAACTGTCAAAATTTGATGATCCTAGTCCTTATAATGACTAAAATATCTAAGATTTAAGGAATTTTAAAAAATTTTAAATTTAGGTAAACTTTGAAGTGACCTTGAGACCACGCCCTTTGCCCCAGGGTAATGCCTTGAACAATTTTTAATCTACAACATATCCTCATCCTTATGTGTAAGTTTGGTGATAATCTGCCCTGTGGTTCTTGAGAAGAAGATTTTTTAGCAACCACTATTTTTTTTTGTATTTTCCTGATTATCTCCCCTTGTTAAAGGGTCACATCCCTATATTTAGTATGTATGAAAGCCCTTGGGCCAATGATACCCTGTAACAAATTTGAAAAAAATTGGCCAAGGGGTTCTTGAGTTATAGCCCTTTTTCTAAAAAGTTTACGCACACCGCACAAATGGCCATAGCATTAGCTCTTTGAGCCTTTGGCTCAGAAGAGCTAAAAAACCAAAAAAAAAAAAAACAACATGGACGATGTCAAGAGAACATTTAAGTTATAAAACTTTTCTGTTTAATTACCACTCCATAGAGGTCCCGATTAGATCCCTTTGTAAGGACACAGTAAACTCCCTTTTTCATGGTGAGGGCTTCATCCTCTTTGTCTTTGAGATTATTCTCTCCTTTCCACTGTGTCTGTTTGGCTTCGGAGAGGTCAGCACCTAACCCAAGACCCTTAGGTCGTAGTATAGCAACAGGTGCAACCACATTTCTTCAATGAAAAATGTGGAATTATAGTCATTTAACAGGTGCAGTAACATTTCTTCAATGAAAAATGTGGAATTATAGTCATTTATCAGGTGCAGTAACATTTCTTCAATAAAAAAATGTGGAATTGGTCATTTATCAGGTGCAGTAACATTTCTTCAATGAAAAATATCAGTGGAATTATAGTCATTTAATTAACAGGTGCAGCCACATTTCGTCTATGAAAAATGTGGAATTATAGTACAGCAATTTGGGCAGGAGTTTGTAAGTTACTAGTGCTTCATCAGAGTCTAATATTTTGAATTGCAAATTCACACATGATTTTTATTTTACACCTTTCTTAAAGTATAAGTACACATGTATGTTAAATGATATCAATATTTCTGCTGAATAATTTTTTTCTTTCGGCTTGGGTCTTTTATTGTGTATAGCGTATAATTATAGATCTATCTATACTGACAACATAAATCATGACAACTCATGTACTCTGCTTGTCTAGACCACATATATTACAGTGCTCCCTCATTATATCCCCCTCCCCTATCATAATGCCAGCCCCATTTATTGCCTGACAATCTTAAAGAACAGGTTTATTTCTCCCATGTTAACCACCCCACACCCCTGTTATAATGCCAGCCCAACCCTATATAATGCCATATGCCACTGACTTTTACAAACAAATGGTCCAAACTAATAAGGTTTACCCTTGATAATAATGCAATTACAAATACCTAACACCCATTGATAATCACACCTGTAGTCTGAGAGCAGTGTGGTGAAGTGTGACAGGCTCAACAAGGTATTCAGGTGGTCAGGTTAATTACTAATAATTGCTGAATTAAACTCAAGATTATCTAAATGTTTAAACAGAATGGAGCCCAAATAAATTTATGGAATTGAATTTTTTATGAATGCTCAGATAATTGTCAGTAATGGTGACTTCATTATATTGTCAACCATTCTTTATTGATCAAATGCTTAAACAGAATGGAGCCCACCTAAAATGGAAGCCAATGACTGATGAAATGTGTACAAATACTAACAACTAGGTCACTGCCAGCCACTCAGCATACTTGTGTACCTCTTAGTTTATTTTTTTTTCAGTTTGAAATTTTTCCAGTTGAACATTTTACTTGAGTAGTGTTTTAGTAGTAATAACTTTTTAAAAACCAAAATGGACTTGAAAAGTTAGAAAATATAAAAGAAATAGTTTTAGAATTCTATTTACATTTTACATGTAATTTAATTATGATCTTTCTCTCATTTTCAATCTTCATTATGGAAATTTTCCGATTTCCCATGACTCACTTTTTGTTTTTTCCGATGCCCTCGCCTTCTTTCCATCCCATTCCCCGTAACATGGCCATACCATAGTGCTCAATGGGTACCTCCTCATAGTCAGCTTCTTCTGGCTGTTTGAAAAATCACAAATCTTTGTCTATATTTTACTTTAAATTTGTATAATTACATGCAAAATCTATATAAAAGTACAAGTACAGGATGTTTCATATTTAGGGCTGAAACGACTCACTGAAATATCGATACTGCCCAATGTAAATGCTTCATTCAATGTTCGAATCACTGCCTCAATCTTCAGTTTAATAAATTTAAAAAATTGTGCTTGGTATAATTACATGGGTTATGTACGTATTATTTTTACATGCATGAGGGGCGAAATGGCCTCCAAAAAGATTCAAGCTGTTGTTAGCTGTGATTCTGATGAAAGCAATTATGAACTTAAACAGTTTAAACTACAGAGCCCACCAGCATCTTACCGTGGGGTAGTTTGGAAACATTTTGCTTTAAATATTGTCAGTAACTGAATTTTTGTAATTAAATCTTTTCTTCAACATTAGTGTTAATTTTTTCTATTAACATGTATCATATTGGAAATATTGAATTGTGGCACATAGATATTAAAGCATTTCAAATAGATAGTTTTCATGTTGAGACATTGACTGATATTTGATAATTATGCTTGCTCTCTGACTAAACGATTCTCTTATACATGTATATCAAAGATTCAGGTTGTTGTACAAGTTCCCTAAAAATACCTACCTGTAAATATTACATGACAGTGTAACTCTTACCTCACTTGGTCGTAGGGATACATCTAGTTTCTCATCTGTTTCAAACCCCTCTGGGACTTTATTCTGCATCAACAATGGAATGGCAATGTCAGAGTTGTCTACCTTCCCATGTTCCTCCCAAGTCTCATTCTTTTTGGCAGCATCTAAGAATAGAATAGGATTTCTTGTTATGTCATCTGGTTCTCTCTTCATGTAAATACGCCCGGCACACAATTTTTTTTTTCTATACATGTGATTAATGACATTATGTTTTTCTTTACAAAGTGGAATGGGAAATCCCGTTTTTCTTCATGATATACATTCAATTTTTTAGTGAAAGGGAATTTTTTTTTTTTTTTTTGTATATCATACAAACAAATACAGCAGTTTTTAATACCCATCTTAAGTTGTTTTCAATGTTGCAGCCTCAATATCAAACATAGTACTTTCATCATGTTCATGTTAATAATCCCAAAATTTGATTACTACATCAATGTCTGTATATTGTTGATAAGTTTATTAGCACCATTTGATTTTTTCCCTTTTTAATGATTTCATATGGTTGATCATTTACCATGTTTATTTTACTTTGAATTTGTATAAAAAATATCTGATATTCTGAAAGCATAGTATTACACTGTTAAGATTTATAAAATGCTATTTTCATTATGTTCACGCTTCTGAAATTTTCCGGACATATACGTGAACAAGCCAACCAACACTTTTTATTATACCTCTGAGGCTTAAGAGAATGACATTATGATTAATGAAATACTATTGGTTGAACAAATCATGTGACTGAGCCTACAAATAGCATACACTTTCCCTTGATATGTTTCGGGAGGTTGTATATGGCATCCCTCGGGGGACCTCATCTACTTTCCATAAACTCTACATGAAGGTAAACTGTGATTATTGTGATGTTACAAGGCATCCAAGTCATATTTCCCGTACTTTGCAAGGTGCAAAAGAATTTCTTATACACAAATTTTTCAAAAGTTTCATCACCGATGATAAGTAATCAGCATCCAAGGAGAAAGGAAACTTAATAAAGGTAATTATCTTATTTTATTTTGTTGCTTGTACAATTTAATACACCGCACTTGTGGTTTTTGGGAAACCAAAGGAGACCGGGTTTTTCTCTCTTGCAATTTCAATTGCATTTCTGTAGTCTTGCTTTGTTTCGGTATAATAAACGATTTATTGCAAGAGTGTTCGAGGGATATGAAGATTTATTCACCCCAGAAAAATCATATTCCCTGATGGCAACTGGGTGAATAAATCTTCATATTTCCCTCACTATCATACAATAAATGTATAACATACCCAACTATAACAAATGTTTTCAAACCTCCTAACAAATGCTGTTCCTTGATATATAACATCAGTTATACACAGTACTAATGAGCAATTCTCATTTTCAAACTTGCAGATTAAAATCAACAGCAGAAAGAAGTTGGTGAAAGCCCTGGTGCTATGCTTTAGAAGCTGAAGGCGAGATTGATGATGAAATACCTGCAATAATCTCCTTCACAGCTTCCTCCTCATCAGCATCCTCTTTAGCAGAGTTATCCCCCTTCCTCCACTTAATACGTTTGATGAGTGGAATCACGTACTCTTTCTTTTTCTCCTCTTTTTCTGGCTTTGTTCTGAAACATTAAAAAATACATTTTACCCAGCTGTATACTAGTTGCCCGGTATCAAATGTCCACACATTTACAAACTAGTACATATATTTGAGCATTGAGCAGAATGTTTAGCTACCATCACAATTTTTCTCTGACATGTATAAGAGTAAAGGCAAACACAAAATGAAACTAGTTGTTTCTTGAATGCTATAACCTGAATTTCATTATAATCTTTTGTCATTTTTTATTTACTGCTTTTTTTAACATTGATTGACACTAACAGTTGTTGAATTGCCCGATGCAAGTGAAAACCCAGTTCGGACAAGTGAAACTCAATACCACTTGCCCGATAGGGCAAGTGATTAATCGGGCAAGTGATTATTTCAGTAGGAAATGCGATTATTTTAACAATTGTGTTAAGCTTGATGAATATCAAATATTAGAAAGTAAAATCCAACTCAGAATTACTGAATTATCAATTTATCTTTAATACTACTACTACCATGACTACTAATGAAGATCATACCATATCTTATCCTATCAGTAAGTCGTTCCAATAACATAAACTATACGACAGACAACTTATCTTTAGTTAGTCATGTTTGTGAGAAAATGGCGTCTTCACAACTGTTTCCCAAAGCATTTTAGTGAAGTAAACGCTCAGAAAGAAGACAATAAATGAAAAGGCAATGTTGAAAATAAAAATAAATCAGAATTAAAAAGAAAACTTGAGACTCAAGCGACCTGACAGTCCTAATTTTCAGGTTTAATCAACACCAACAGCAGCATGATATGTACCACGTGTCAGAAATGCATGCAGTACTACAACAGCTATCGCCAGTACTCAGTATTTTCTTACCGGTAATAAAATTTACAAAATTCCTAGCATCCGTGAATATTTTATAGAACAAAAACTGATCTGATACCTTTCTTAAATTTTATCTTAATTGAAATAATACATTGAGCATTTGAATTAAATACTTGTATCAAAACTTTGCCTCATTTTACATCCCTTGTTCGCTCTTTTGCGGTGAAAAGATATTTTCCTACGATGGCCATTGTAATTTTCTTATTTATAACTCTCAATGACATTTTTCATCTATTTCATTCACCTACAATAATGCAACTTGTATAGCATAATTCACAGGTATAACCTCTTACACAGGGGACAAAGGGAAGACTTGAAACAGGGAAAACTATTCTAAAGAAGTGAAAACTTGGCTATTCACCGATTGACAAAAAGAGTGCTCATCAAAATTACTTGTTGATAGGCGTATTAGAGTCTAAATAATTTTGGACAACTAAGTTTTCAGTCTTCACAAAAACTCAGTGGTCCGAAGACCGAGGCCAGTGAATTTTATGGTCGGGTCAGTGAAAATTAAAAATCCGGAAGTCTGATGGACTTGTAGACTTTTTGTAAATCACATTAAATATAATGTTGGATTTAGATATTCTAAACGTCTTATTTGCTTAAATTTACCATCAAAATAAAAAAAATAGCACATAAAGTAAGTGTTTGGACATCGTGGTTTGTTTATTTCGTAAAAAACGATAACTATAATTGTAATTGTCAAGATAACTTGTACGTTGATCGCGTAAATATTAAACGAACAACTTGTTGAAACAACAAAAATGGCCGCGTTCTGTATCGCACCGCACACCGACAATTGCTGCTTTATTGCATGGTCCAATTAAAATGAACTTCGTCAATTGCAGTTATCTCTGATTTTATGCAATTTCTATAGTTTGTAGAATTAATCAATCGTTTACATTTCATGCTGGTAGAGAAGGCTACTTCCTAAGGTGCACTCGGGCTGTTTGTGAAAAATACGTGAATTTGTAGTCTTGTTGTTTGCGGGCGAAGAGAGAGAAAATACCGTGTACTGTGTTGTTTTTCTGTTATCGACAGAAAGGATGTCTTAGGGTGGATATGAATACGAGAAATAACCATAGTTCCAGTAAATTAATTGTACAATTTGACAATGCATTCCATAATGTATGTGATAAACATATGAAAATTTAGGGGGCCAGTAAATTTCACTGTGGGCCAGTAAATTCAGACAGTTCACTGGTCCGACTGGCCAGCAAGTTTTTAATGTTTTCGTGAAGACTGAGTTTTTTATCAGGACAGGTGAAAGTTTGAGTTTACTTGCCCGAAGATAAAAAGTTAATGTCTATCCCTGTCTATTTATTCGGCAAATGAAATGAAGGTTGAAATTCCAACCGAACATACTGACTACACATCAAGGTGCAGGCGGAGAAATCTCCCATTCTTGAATATGGCAGCATTTCTCCCAGCAACATCGTTTAAAAACACTGGAAAAACGTGAGATTATTCGGTCTCAACCAAAATACCCATGTGAACCCCATAAAATTTACCCTTTTATAATTTTGTTGTCTACTGAAATAACGAAGTCAGTTGATGTGTCTTCCCCTTTCTCATTTTCTGCGGCTATCGATTTAGTAAGCTCCTTTTTGTTCGCTTTCTTTGAGAAACCAAATGACAGGGGTTTCGTCCCAGCCATGTTTATTTTCCCCGGAAGTCGTTCTTCGAACGATTTGAAGAGCTACTTCAAGGGCAGATCACTCTAAAAACATTTTCTTTCATTGTTTAGGGGAGGGGGGTGTTGGGTGTTACTTTGGAAAAGGTCAGCCAACAACCCAACTTTATGACAAGCGGGATGATTTCAGCTTCTTCATCACCAACTTTCCAAGAACGGCAAAATATATGTATAAAGAATTATGAACAGCGACCTTTGTAATGAAAAATTTGTGCATAAATCTGCATTTGAAATTATATTTGGAAAAAAAATAATAACCACTAGTAAAATTCCGTACAATAAATCATCACCTGTAAATAGAAACTGGAACTTAAATCATGAAAAATCAATGTGCACCATGTCTCTCTTCTCAAATAGCCGATGAATTTCATTTTTATTTTCGAATGTAGTGATTTTTTTTTGATTTTTTTTTAAAATATATTCTCAACGACCAAATGTATACAAAATCTGTGAACTAATGATACCTTGATTAAGTTGCAATACAAAATGATTATATAGGCCAACAGTTTGGTACATTATTTTGTTAAATGAAAAATGTATTGAATTAAATTATTTATCAGGCACTGTCCCTTCAACATACATAATATACCTGGAAATTACTTGAATTGATCAACTTTTTCTTTACGTACGAAACAGATGAAGTGTCGTGTAAACTTTGTAAAAGAAATGTCAACGATATAGTACACTGTACATTATTTTATTCTAGACTATCCTGTCCTATATTTAAGTCGCGAACATCTCATGCATATTCATGATTGTAAATTCGTTGACTGTAGATACTTATGTCAAGTTTACATACAAATCGGGAAATGTAATAATCGGTACTATTCTTGCATCCAGGGACAATGAGGTCATTCCAGAAAAGGAATGAGTGGACTTCGTGCTGTCAGTTTCGGAAGGCATCACGGTGATGATAAAGGGCATAAGGACATTGCTGTAGCGTTATTTTGTTTAGATGCGTGTGATTCAATAATGAACATTTTATGAACTATGAACATTGATTGTGTTCCATTTTTATATGGTTGTATATAAGCGTTCCTATTGATATTATGTTTCAAGTTTAAGTACTATCAATTGTAAACATATTGCACCAAATACTAATTTGATAGATGTAATCTTTAAACCATAGAGGAAATAAAGAATGTCTGTCTAAAGTAGAATTATTTTCATTTATTCAATTATTGTAAATTTCCTGCTGCTTTAGACATATTTTTGTTTTGTCATTTAACACAATATGCTCATTCCGGCCCCGTCACAGAGATTGAAGCCCTATAGTTTTTATCTTCAGTACTATTTTAAAAGACAATGTTTACCTGATACTTTGCTACAATAATGAGTAAAGTTAGAACGTCTTCACACGAGGTGTTGATAGAAATGGGTCGATACTCAAACATACATATGTAACAAGGTCTCACAGAAAATGTCAGACATGTGATTTAATCGAACTGAAGACGAATGCCATTTTATTCTACCATGTCCTTATTCTGCTTTACGACAAATATTCATTAACCGATATTATTTTACTCGACCATGCATCCATATCTAAATTTGAGCAACATTTTTTTTTCAATAAGAAACAGAAAAAAATATATATTTTAGCAAGGTGTTTGATAAAGGCACTGATCCTAACAAATTTATAAAGAAATTATACATTTGCCCATCCTGCATATTTAGTCACAAAAGTATTTTACATGATTACATTCGGTAGTATATTTTTACTTGATTGTTATATAATTACATCATACCAAGGTTTCAACAAACTAAAAATAAAAATCCCGGGGATAATGAAATTTATCATTTTGCTAGAGGGCATGTTATGACGAGAATAAGATTTCAGGGCTTTCGGATTTCAGGGGCAATCAGGCTTAAAATAACAGGGGCGCCAATTAAGCGCTGAAGGCAAACCAGGTGATGTCATTCGACACCCTTTCGAGAAGGGCCTGAAAAAAAACCCCGGGAAACTTTCATATATATATATATATATATATATATATATATATATATATCCAATTCCCGACGACTTCCAAATATGTATATATACTACTAATACACAACAAACACTTAAGATAACTGAATTGGAAATAAAGAACTTGGAAAATTAATCAAATTTGGGAAATGTTTGCCCGACCTCGTTTGCCCCTGAAATGCGAAAGCCATGAAATTTATAATGTAGGTTCCTCAAAACTATCCCAAAAAGGCTTTATACTTAATATTGAAAGAATTATTTAGGAACCTATCAAGAAGTTAAAACCGTGGAATAGTTAACGTACGACAGACGACGAACTATATTGCAATAGATCACCTGAGTGAGGAAAAAATTTCATTATTTTTTTTACATCAGCAAAATTTCTCATACCAGAATACAAGTGATATGTGGTATACACTAAGTTTATTAAAACTTTTTAGTACAATTGTTTAACAAAATCATGTACAACATGATGGTACTTGCTTGCACTAGAAACCACAGGCATCTGAACTATTTAATTTAAACAGTATCTTTTTATGATAATTCATAATAGCATTGGACAGCAGGCACTGACTATATAAGTCCTCTCCATAGAAAGTACAAGGTCATACAAACTTTAGAATATATAAATACAGTGTAACACAAAGGATATCTATAATTTGA
Organism: Ostrea edulis; assembly: GCF_947568905.1. Taxonomy (NCBI): domain Eukaryota; kingdom Metazoa; phylum Mollusca; class Bivalvia; order Ostreida; family Ostreidae; genus Ostrea; species Ostrea edulis. The sequence goes on from NC_079170.1 coordinate 44,654,274, forward strand.
ACATTGCAATAACATAGGTAATTTATGACATGGCAGTTTGTAATCAATTCTACTATAATTGTATGGAATTAATGAGTAGTTTACACTTTAATTGTAATTACTAAAACTTGGGATTAGTTTCTGTCTTTGTAAATTGTATTTTGTACAATTCATGAAGAAGTGAAATACAGTTTCAGAAATATTTCCACACAGATCACATATTTGATTTTCCCTCAGAAAATGATTAAATAGATCAGCATGTAAATTGCTAGCATTATTTCGCAGTTGACAGTGAAGCATATTTGCTTTTCGATTTCCATAATTATAATATGTCATAGGTTTTCGGCAATAGATTTTTTTTTAATGCTGTCTTAAATGCTGATAATGTTGAAAGACGTCTAATTTCAAGAGATAAGTCATTCCATAGTTTTATACTTGAAGGAATAAAGCTATAAAGCTATTCATATATGAAAAAATTGGGGTGTTAGTCCATTAACTATTTTATAAAATAATAAAAGTATGTCTATTTTTCTTCTAGTTGCTAGAGAATCCCACCCAAGTTCATCATACAATAATGATCTTGATGAATTTATTCTTAAACCAGTTGTTATTTTTGCAGCTGCAATTTGAACATCTTCCAATAATTTGGCATCTCTTTCTAAGCAGTTATTCCAAACAATATCCGAATATTCGAATACAGGTCGTACAAAAGCAAAGTAAATTTTTATCAATGAATCCCGTTTAAGGGTATGTTTCAACATTCTTAATATATTCAATCTACTGCATGCTTTCGCTTGAATATTAAGTATGTGTGTTCTCCAATTACCATCCTGTTGGAAATTTAATCCTAAATGCATATGAGTTTCAACCTTTTTTATTACTGGCTCATCTATGCCAAATGAAACTGCAGGATGACTTGTATTTTTCCTGCTAAAATCTAGGGTTACAGTTTTTCTGGGATTAAACTCAACAGTCCATTTATTAGACCATTAATTAATTTTCCAGGTGGTTTTGATATGTTAAGTATATGAAGTTGGCCTAACACTTCCTGCTCTGTAATGTTAATATCACCCATAGTGCAGCTCAGTGGTGGCCCGGGTCCATGCGGTGGTAATTCAGGTTTGATATGCAAGGTTGATATACTAGCAAAGTGCTCATTAAGAATATCAGCTTTATCAGTAGGATGTAAGTGGGTTTTACCTGCATATCTTAAATATGGAATTGATTTGCTTTTATTGTTTTGTTAACAATCCTCCACCATTTTCTAGCAGGTATAGATTTATCAATCTGGTTCGACAATTTACCGTTATATTTATAACGAGAAATCCTAATTTTATCAATGACCTTAATTCTAAGATATCGATCCTGCTCCCAATGATCAGGATTTTGAGTCTTAATTGCTTTTTATGAATACGGTTTCTTTTCCTCATTAACTTTCTTATAAGGTTGTTCATAAAAACTTTATCTCTAGGACGTACAGTTATAGTTTTACTTGGTATATGTTTATAAAGTTTCATATACCTCATTAATGTTCTGCTAATTGAAAACTTCCTCAACCCAGTTAACATAGTCTAATTCATCCCTAAGACTGCTATAATCGACATTGTTGTAACCCCTTATCTCCCTTTTATATGCATATTGTTTAGTTATCTTGAATTCAACTTCTACCCCAGTAATGTAATGGAATGAGTACTACAGATTGGATGAGATGTAAAACTTTGGTTTATTAAACCTGTATTATTGGTTGTGAGGAGGTCTATGCATGTACCCAAGTTTGTAGTGAAATTCGTAGGCTCATTTATCAAATTTGTGAGACCAAGCTTTTGCAATATTAACTTGAATTGTGAACTTTGTTCAGATAAAAAAAATAACATTAAAATCCTCTAATAAGATATAGGGCAAATTGTTTTCTAGTACTTTTTCCATATGGGAACAAAAATAATTCCGATGATCAGCTAATGAATTAGGTGACCTATATAATACACCAATAAGAAACTTTTTGTTGAACGTATGTATATCAGACATATAATTCCTAAACCATTAGTTTGCAAGTCCTTACGTTCATAAAACTCAAGTTGATCAGATACATACAATGCTATCCCACCGCCGGGTGTCTCGACTTCTGTCAGAACGAATCGGTACGGTGGATGAAACCCATTAATTAATAATGAATTATTGTCTATGCTTTTGTCAAGATGTGTTTCTCTAAAAGAGAGATGGTGTCGAACTCTGGTAACTCTGCATTAATGACATCAAGTTTAGGAAGTAAGCTACATAAAGTATCATGAGCTATTATTATGGAACATATCTTAGAATTCTGTGAAGGACCTGGGTTAGTTTCTGTGCATCTAATAATCAAAAGATGTCTCATAATTGTTGTATGATAGTGAATATTAAGATAATTGTATTTAGCTGTAAAAATTGTAATATAGAAAGAGATAAATATAAGAGAATTACCTAGTTCCCATGAACTATGGATATTGCATGTACTTACCCCCCCCCCCCCCACGTGATATTTTTTGCGGCGATAATTTCTCTGAAATGTGTAAATTCCCTGTCTATCCCATCCCTCTTTCAATCTATGTAACCGTTTTACACTTTTGGTAAACTTCGGACATTTTCCTTCTACCGGTATAATAAAATACTACATGTTAATATGATGATAAAATGCAGGAGATTTTGGTTTGAGCAGTAGATCCACCAAATTAAAACAATGAAAGTAATGTGAAAAAACAAGTAGCTGTCGTGGACCACAGGCACGTGTTTCTAACAAACACCCTCAATTAATGTTCTAGGTGGAAATAAGAATGTGTTTCAAAACAGTTTTTTTTTTAATCTTGAAAAATACTATACTATCATAGTTTCCGTAATTTGTAGATGACCATTTTAATGTTTGTCAAAAGTCAGTCCAAGGACCGGCGTGGTAATCTGACCATTGACATCAGTTCAATTCATTCAAACCATTTATGAATGGTACCATGATCGAGGTACATAAATGTATAGGTTAGTATTTAAACAATATTGCAAAGGGTACGAGAATATAACTAATACATGCACACGCTACACAATGTATATGTCCATCCGCATAACATAGAGTGGGGGCATAATGCATACAAAGGGATTCGGGAATTTAATGAATAGGGGCTGTAAGGGAGAACAGCAGACGAACTCCTGGATTTTATAAATGAATTTTTAATGTTTTAAAGTTTGATGTTGCATCAAATCATTGAGTCCAGGGATCGGTGTAATGATCTCTCTGCTGATTCATCCGATCACCGACAGGTGTTGTGACCCCGATACTGGGACAAGATGCTGTTTTATCAGTCCTAGGACAATTGTGGTGACCTTACGAACTGCTGATTGATCAATCCATGACCCCTCAACTGGTAGAACATTCCGATTATGGTCACTTGCTACAATTTTTTTTCCATGATGATAAATACGGAAACTAAATTTACATTTATATCAGTAAAAATAAAGTAGGTCAGTAAAATGAATTCATTTCACCGCTCGGAATTAAATTTTTGACCCCCGTTATGTCCAATATAGTGGGACAAATTTGTATAGTTATACAGGGAAGGGCAATATATTACAATGTTTGAGTATCATAGACATTTTGTTTTACAGGTTCTCCATATTTTCGAAATTTAATAGTCGTGCTAATTACATGTACAAATAGAATAAGTCAAAATGCACGTAACAACCCATGCATCCCATTCATTGCCTAGCAAGTGTCCTTCAACTGAGTGGACCACGTGTCGAAGAACAAAAACCTGTGGTGGATTTATATATTGAAAAGAAGGCATATCAGGCAATTTCTTCTACCTATTCAACATTTCTCGTTCGAAAGGCCTTAAAAGTTTTTTTCCACGCGATGAACAATAATTCATTTACTCTTGTCATTAACAGCGATCAAAAAATAACTGCAAACAAAATAAAATAAAATAAATGATAATATCCAAGTTTCTATGATCGTAAATAATGATAAATGATGATAATGATTAATGTGGTTTGTGCATTAAAGGAATATAATTATCAAATAACAGTTTTACATGTACATGTTCATTATATGATTGTATAATGTGCACACGACTTTAGTCATATGGTCCCTAGAATAGCATATTTTTTCCATTATGATCTTATTTGTTTTTAATCTATTTTTATTGTCGATACAAAGTCGTTACAAAAAAAAAAAAAAATAATAATAAAAAGAAAAAAATAAAGAAAAAAAAATAAAGAAAGATTAAAAGATTTAAGAAAGAATCAAATATATACATACTGTAAATAATATCTATAAAGATAGATAGTTAGATAAATATAAACAAATTCTTAAATATCTTTAATATTTTCTTTCACTTAATTTAATTTCCATTTTCAGATCCAAATTTTAAGTACTTTTAACAGTCTAAGACTCAAATATGTCTAACACCCCCCGACTATTGGCACATGGCATACTGGCACCGATACCATTCGTTTTATGAATCCCTAGATCATTAAAGGGTCATCAGAAATCCTTAATTGACCAAGTTGACAAATCGTTATACAAACTCTGTACGGCGAGGTTTGGATAACAGGGTGTTTTACACCGAGCGGGTCATTACATTAACAAAAAGGGGGTGTTTAGAGACGGTTAAACGGAATTACGCTTACAAAATGTTAAAAATCTACCCTCAATTCTACAAAATGAGCGCCTCCAGTATTATAAAAGATGACAATTTTTTGAGGTTGTAATCAAATTGATTCCATCATCATTGTTAAGAAGAAAAGTTTCAAGTTTCCTTTGGTAAGTTGTATTTTATCTACGAGTATAAGACTATCCTAATTTATTTTGACTTAAAATATTCATGCATGTGAATTTTAAAAATTGAAACACATACGCTATATCATTTTATTTCTAATGGGGCTTATTACACCAAAATTTTATTGAATGACTCGTTAATACACCTTATGAAATATGATTTCATCATCGAAATAGTGATACAAACTTTCTATTATTTTATATGAATTTCCTTTAAAAAATTCTGGAATGATACAAAAAGGTATTTTGTTTGCAAATAATAGATTTTAGATCCAAAAATGAAGTCTGAATTTTAGAATCTCTTATTTGCAGACGGAATATTTTTTTCATCATTCGGACCCCCCACCCACAAAAGGGTTCCTATAAAACAATTGAGAGCTTATATCACTCTTTCGATGTTAAAACGAACTATTAAATGAAAGTTTAGTGTAATGCGCCATATTTTGGAGCTATGTCTTCAATATCAAGTTTGTTTAAGATTATTTTTGTTTCTCTGGCTTTTTAAATTATAAATACATAAGATTTTTCAAACTATGCATAAAATTACATCCCAATATCACTCTTGCTATGGGATTTGATGGCATAAAGTTTTTATGTATTACAATGCAATTTGTATGATGACTTTAAAGTAAACAGTAAAATTTTGTATAGTGAATTTAAACTAAACAGTAAAATTTTGCATAATGAATTTAAACTAAACGGTAAAATTTTGTATAATGAATTTAAACTAAACAGTAAAATTTTGAATAATGATTTTAAACTAAACAGTAAAAGTTTGCATAATGAATTTAAACTTAAACAGTAAGATTTTGCATAATGAATTTATAACCTAAACAATAAAATTTGACAGAGAACAACCACTGAAGCATTTCATTAGTAAGATTATGTCATTTAACAAAATTAACGTATTATTGGGGGTACTACATGTAAAGAAATTTGATTATTGCATATGATGATGTCCCACTGGTCTGCATTAATTATTTTATAGAAAGCACGTATTCCGAAAATTGAATAAAACGATATAACTACTTGAGTATTTTTATGGCTTTTATGGCTGATATTTCTTCATTATAAGTAGGTTAATTTTGTCTATGCAAACGTATTTTGGATATGCGGGTTATTGTTTATGTTTTTGACAAACTTATAGTTACATACATGTGCAATTTATTTTGGCGGTGAAAAGGAAATAAAATAAGATCAGATCAAGCAAAAAGATTACAACCATATACTGTAACGGATTACTTTTCTCATAAACTGTCCCCATTGGTAAATAAACAATTATGATAAAATCAAATTACAATCAAATAATAATAATAAAATAGAGACCAAAAAAAAAAAAAAAATATATAAAAATGCAAAGCTGATGTATACAAATGATACGAAAGACGAAAACAAGACAGACTGAATAGTTTGTAAACACATTTACATATCATTTTCATGTGAACAATTCATTTCATAAATATCATAAATATCAAACATGCACATTTGTTTTGGTAGATCATTCTGCTCATTTACATATTGATGAAGGTACATCGGGTTTTTTTGGGAGGGGGGGGGGGTAACGACTTGGCATGGAGGCCTTCCAACTAATTGGTAAAACTTTAAAAATGGCCTCAAACTGTAATTATACATACAATGAGTTGTAATTAAGTATAAATAGACATGTTGGTGTACCAAGTTCAAGTTCATTTATTTTCACTCACACCATCCATCGGTGGTACATTAAGTACAATAAATAATAAAAGATAATGGTAAGTCGTCTTAATTATAATCGTGGAGATACAAAAAATGATAATAATAAATAATAATTAAAAAAAGAAAAAAGAAAATACAAGACATATACAAAATATAGCTACAAACAAATGAAAAGAAAAAGTAAGAGATATAAGTTATGGAGGACAGACTGCATCATAAATATTAGTTTTGAAGAGACAGGGATTTTTCAACGATTTAAAACTTGAGTTTGACATTATCTCACAAAATAAGTATATTTGGTTTATTACACAATCTGGGATGTAAAAACCTTTTCCCTGATACTAGATGATTAAATATCTAGCGTGATTTGCATTCTAAAATAAAGTGGAACTCGTCTGATATTTTACCTAAGTTACATAATGCACAAAGTCTTTCAAAGTATACCCCAAGGATATATTTTGGGGCGTCCACTATTTTTGTTTTGTGTAAATTATGTTATGAAATCATCATGTATTGTATGCAGTACTCGAAAAAACAAGTCTTGGTAAGAATTCCCGTCCAGAGGTGGGGGAGTTATAGTATAGGATTTTCCCCATGTACAAATCCGTGTATCCCCCCCCCCCCTAAAAAAAAACAACAACAAAAAAAGCCGGACAGGGCTAAAAATCCTATCATCTCGATTCCGGAGATCCGTCAAGACTGCTGGACCGATTTTGACTTTCTCTCACTTCTGGGTTGTACGCTCTAAATCAATGATACGGTCAAGGATACTTAGTATACAATCTCGGAATCCTAAAACGTCGAAAGTGACGAATATTTCTTTGACGGAGAATTTTACATTTACAAGTGACCATTTTTCGGTAGTGTGCAAAGTACATGCCTATTCTTAGTTGTAAATTAGTGACCGACTTGGGTTTTTGATTGCGCAAGGGTATGTGCAGAGGACCTCTATATATTTCACCCCCCCCTCTTTAGATAAGTTGTCTTTTATGACACAAGAACAGAGAGACATTTAAATGCATGTGATGATAAATTTTATTTATAAATTATATCCAGAATAACAGTTGCATAGCAGCCATACATTGATATAAGGAGTCGAAAACAGGGTAATAATCTAATCCGTCTCCTAATATGATGACGGATACACAAAAACCAAACAAATGTAAAAAGATTAATAAAGTTAATGCTCTAGTACAAGTGTACATATTACAGGTTCTTTATTGTATGTATATCAATCACATGTACATGTCCTATAAGCACTTACCGTATTACAGATAATCCCCATCTGCTACAGTGTATAATCTTCTGTAGTCAGTTTATATTTCTTTCTCTTGCCAACATGTAACTACTATCAATTTCTCCTTTTGTATGTTGCTCTTTATTGCATGCCCCCAGGGGCCACAAATTGGTTACAATAAATATCATTATAAAATTTTCAATTTTAATTTGATACGTATGTCGACGTCACCAGTGTAGGTCTATGTCGTTGCAAAGACAGAAATGAGTAGGTGGATTATAGACATTATTAAGAGGGAGTAGCACAATTATACCTTCCACAAGATACATGTATAATATTCTATTGTAAGTAACTTTCCGGGACACCCCCCCCCCCCCCATCCACACGTTTTATCCGTTGGCAATATGTTCTACAATAGCCCTGTCACTAAACAAGATATCTCTCTATAATTTATATTTAGAGTTTACAACAGCCAAATATTGGTTATAATTTCTTGGTTTATGTCAGAAATTGATGAATAGCTAGTGCAATTTAGTGCAACTTAATAATGGGAGTTATATATAGAAATCAATCTTTCAGATAGAAAATCAAAAGGGATGTAAATACTATGGATTTTCAGAAATTGGTTTAGCGTTTTGTATTCGGTTACGGAGGCTCGTTACACTAAAATTCTAATGGCTAGTTTAAGCACCATGTATGAAGCATGATTTCACCATCAAAAGAGCTGTAAACCATTTTACATTAAGGCAATGTAGTTTTATGATTAGATTTAGAATACATGTAGGCCTATAATTTTGATGCAAAAAATTGCCATTTGCTTCACATACTGTACCATACACACCTTGTACGACTTCTGGCAAAATGTCGTAGATCCTCTGGTCCGACAACACCCTGATCTACTCGACTCTGGTCAGTACATCCATCATACACAATGAAAGTTCAACTTGAAATAATCACACAGCAGGTCGATATTCAGTAATATATAATATGTAGGTTGATTGATTGATTTACGTCCTGTCGAGAATTTTTTTGAGACGTCACCAGCTAGTACATGTAGGTGAAGTTCTATGCTTAGCGCTCAGGGCCGTAGCAATGATGGTTCTTTATCGTGCCAACGCCAGCCGCGACACGGGACCTCCGTTTTTAAGGTCATATCCGAAAGATCCATAATTCTCACTTCTACATGCTAAGCGTTTGAGAAGGAACAATCACTATTTATTTTAACGTCTTAGGTTTAATTTCCCCATTTTGCATTGCTTATGGGAGTTATGAGATTGATTACAGTTCGTTGTCTTCACTTTTCATATGTTACAGCATGGTACGAACTCACGACCTCATATAGGAAGTTTGAACAGAGGCTTAAAGATTGTAATTATTTTCACCAAAAATATTTTACTTGTAATGGTGCTCATGTGCTTTTTCGATAAGAAGAGTGTCACGATAAATTTTGAGGTCAGAGATCTTAAGGTGTGATAATATTTTAAATCGAAGCAGGCTGCTGACAAACAAGTTGATGGTGCAGGTGTTTCAACAGCCTCGTTTAGAGTCAGCGTTATGCAAATTCTATGGTCGTTATCACAATCTATAGTTTGCCAAATACAACCTATTATTGGATTAAATGCTGTCTGGCGTGTTTCATACTGATAGTTAGGCCATTCTTGGCATACTGATTTTTACTACGGATAACTCCGTTTACCTGATCAAGATATAGGGCTTATGGCGGTTTGATCGGTCGACAGGGGTTGCGTACTCCTCCTAGGCACTTGATCCACATCTGGTTTATCCAACTCCCTATTTTGCATTGCTTATGGGAGTTATGAGATTGATTGCAGTTCGTTATCTTCACCTTTCATATGTTACATTTTTTCTGCACACAGAGCCGAAAATTGTCCAATTGTACACTACTTAGATGATGTTTTTGAAACCTTTAAGTGGTGACTTTCGCATAAACAGATGCACCAATTGAGCTCTGTAATTTTTTTTTATACATCGGGTTAACCCTTAAGAGAATACCATAATATAGCAAGGCGTTTGAATCATTTTTCCACGGGAACTGCCGTTTTACATGAAATATACGCTACATGTATACAAATGAGAAATACTTTCATATTAGTTTGCTAATCAAATGTAGTCCTGTTCTCCATTAAACTGTTTCGTTGTACGTACATGTATAGGCTTGTTACTATCATACACAGAAAAACCCATCTATATCATAGAAACATATGACAGTATCTGCAACGAAATTTCAGCTCAATTGAACTAAAGAGAATTTTAAAGGGACCATGACAAAAATGTATTTCTAGCTTTATGATCAGCAGTTGTAAAATAACAATGAATCAAACTAGTACCTCAATAGTCCACGTACGTAAGTATTAGGTACAGTACTAGTACTCATCTTTCGATCTCATTTTCAGACAAAATGTCCAGCAGAGGTAGCTCTTTTCCTCCATACACCATGTCTTCCATGATCATTTACGCCATATGGTATTCCCCCAGGAAGGCCCTGACCTTGACCGAGATCTGCAGTGCTCTGGAGTCCATGTTTCAACTGTATGACGGCAACGACAAGGTTTGGTACGATAAAGTCCGTAACGCTCTCCGGAAGTACGACCACTTCATCAAGTCGGACCACCCAAACAGTTCTAGGAAAAAACAATGGAGCGTCGATATCTCTTTGGTACCGAACACGTCATTCCGGAAGCAGACGACACGCAAGGAAACGTTTGACAACTGGCCCAATCGTCTTCATCAGTACCTGTGTTTGCCCGAAATCGAGCTTCCCGAGGTTGTGCCTTCGTGTGTCACCCCGTGTAGTATCCAGCCTTCCAAAAATGTGCCTACCGGACTTAGTGTTGGGACCGTGTCTACTGGACTTAGTGTAGGGGCCGTGTCTGCTGGACTTAGTGTTGGGACCGTGCCTGCTGGACTCAGTGTTGGGACCATGCCTGCTGGACTCAGTGTTGGGACCGTGCCTGCTGGACTCAGTGTTAGGACCGTGCCTGTTGGACTCAGTGTTGGGACCGTGCCTGCTGGACTCAGTGTTGGGACCGTGCCTGCTGGACTCAGTGTTGGGACCGTGCCTGCTGGACTCAGAGTTGGGACCGTGCCTGCTGGACTCAGTGTTGGGACCGTGCCTTCTGGACTCAGTGTTGGGACCATGCCTGCTGGACTCAGTGTTGGGACCGTGCCCGCTGGACTCAGTGTTGTGACCATGCCTACATGTGTCCCCTCGTCTATTTTTACCTCAACTAGAGCTCAGCCTCCCCAAGTTAAGTCTTCTGGACTTAGTTTTGGAATTGACCGAATTCTCAGCATGTCTCCAAGATCCGCTAAGCAGCGATCGGTCGTAGATGTCTCAGCTCCACGTGACAATCACAACACCACGTGCGATTCCTTTTGCAGTGTTTTCGATTCTACAAATGAAGATAGCGATTTTCTGTCACGTGATTCAGTTCATGAGGTGAGCATTAGCTGCTCATCCATGGAAAAATTCCGAGGGGATTCCGATGCATCATCATCTCACGATATCCATGATTTCGGGCATTCCACGCGCATTCTTTCAGACGCCAGCATCGTTTCCCTGGATGCGCCCTGTTCTCCTATAGAACCGGAACTCTCCCTCAGTGATATTTTTGCTGGTGTTGATGAACTGCAGTCTATTTTGGAACCAGATGACGTCATGGATTTCATACCATCTGAGGAGTTTGGCGCTGTCTCACCTGCTGAGAGCCATAATTTGTCAGCTTTGGAGTCGATTGCGGACTTTTTGATCCCCACGCAGTGCTCTGGTGATTTCATTGAAGACTTCGGCCCCTACCTTCGGGATTTGTGATTATGTGACTATTCCGTACTTGTTAGTTAAATAATGCAGTGCAGTGTTTCATTGTTTGTTGACATTGACAACAATATTGTTACTAATCAACACACATGTATTTTGCAAATATACAATTCACATAAATTAATTTTTTAAAAAAAAGAACGTATTTTGTTTTGGTATCTGCTGATTATTGTAATTACAGAGTGCAAGACATTTCTTTAAGGTGAAAAGGTGAAGATAACGAACAGGGATTAACCTCACACATTCTTGTAACTCCTATTCAGAATACAAAATTAAGAGTTGGGTAAACACTCCCCTAGACATAACCGAGGTGGGACCAGGTGTCTAGGAGGAGTAAGCATCACCTGTCGACCGGTCACACCCATCGTGAGCTCCATATCTCGATCGGGTAAACGGAGTAATCCGTAGTCAAAATCAATGTGTAAAACACGGTTTTCACAATAATTATTGTTATGCGTTTGCAAATTAGATCATTATAACGACCATAGAATTTACTAAATGCTGACTTAAAACGAGACTGTTGGTTTGTACAAATGATGTGTAAGTCTAGAATTGTGGATTTGCAATGGATGCTGATCATACTGTTATAATTGGGAAATAAGCACCCCCCTAAAAAAAAGTCTTTTTCCAGAGTTCATATACATGTACCTTCATACATATTAAGGTATTTCCACCCTCCTGTGACGTCATAAGATTTTGCAAAGATTTTAATAAGATTTATGCATGAAAGGAACATTCTATTTTCAATAGTTAATGTAAAAAAATCTTGTTTATCATAAAATATTGCAAAAGTCGAAGTAATCAATTATATGTTTCAAAATATTGAATCCAAGAGCAATAACTCTGTTTTCATTGAATTATTTATCATGCCCATTATGCAATAGATTTCCTTTATTTTTCACAAACATTTTGTATATTTTTTAAAGAAACAGTTTATGTTGTTGTATTGTTATAAATACTATTATATCGTTACAACCAGTTTTTTTTTTTTTAATAAGGTATATTGTGCTAATTGATATATTTTTTTATTAATACCGCAACATATTTATTTTATCATTTTTATTTGTTACTAATATATATCATTCGAAGAATCAACAATCAAGTATAAGATTGAACCTATAATTCTAGAGGGGTGGAATTACCTTTTAAACTGATTGTGAGAAAATTGATAAACATCTCGCTTGCACTTTTGAGTCGATGCCTGATAATTCAATTTTATCATCATATAAATCAATCAATACATGCTGTAAAGCATGTAAAGCTGCTAAACAGAAAGAGAAAGGTGTAGGTAAATCAATTTGTAAAATCCAAGAGCTTCCTGGGGCCTCAAGGCGGCCCCCAGACCCCCTGCCTCATAAAGTGCCCCCTCCCGTAACCGCAATTCCTGGATCCGCCCCCTGATTACATGGATTTTAGAATATAATATTTTCTATTAGGCATACGAGTTAAACTGGAATGATTTCAAGGTCAAGTTCTTTATATTATCCTTGAGTCAAACGACTCATCAGAAACAGAAGAACACTATATGATACATCTATATATATGAACATCACACAGGAGAGCACATGTATACATTTGTACTTAATCAGCTAAACAAAACCTCTTTTCATGCATGCTAAATACATTTGTCTAAATTAACCAATTCTTTTTGGACATTTTGAACAACTTAGTAATTGAACCAGTCTAAAGACACTCGGTCTTTTATAATATATGAACAAAGAGTATCATAATATCATAAATTATTCTAAGCAGATGAATTAATCTTCCTAAGTACAATTGAACTGACAAGCATTGTTTCAAGTATTTGTATTGTCCTGGCATTAGTGTATTGGATCCCCAACAGTGAAACATTTGATCCCCTGTCGCAACGCAACAGTGACCTGGTAGTGAGAGGGAGAGTAAAGTGAGGACAGTTTTTGACCATTTGAAGGAAGTTGTGAGGACAGGATGTGCACTATGAGGACAAAAACTGTCCTCACAATTACGTCCCCATAAACTTCGCCTACAGCATGTGAAAGATCTAGATACAAAATATTAAATCAGTGGGGACAAGTGCCAGAATTCAGTGGTGTGCACGTTTCATTTAATGTATTAGGCTTGTGTAGAAGTAATATAAATGCAGTAAAGGGATTAAAAATACCATGTGTTATACATGGATTTTATAAACAAGACAAGATTAATCACATCACAGACTGATGATTTTATTCACAGCAGACATTGTGTACAATTTTATTACCTACATATAATGTGAAAAATCAATTTAGAAATTTGTAATGGCACAAGATGTTAAACGTTTCCATTGTTCTGCATTATGTCATTATGCAGTAACAGCGATTTGAAGAAGAGAATATGTTGACGTTACGGTACTACCGCTAGGCAAGGGTAATACGATACATACACTCTTAAATAATTACATCTTATACTAATATTCTCAATTAAACAATTTTTTTCCACAATTCTAGAGTATTAGATAGACTTTTATAGGTGCACCTATACCTAACACAGTACAGTTTTGGCTTTACAATAACATATATGGTAAGGCCAATTTCACAAAAAAATGAGCTAAACTTAGTTTCACAGTTACGGTCCGTAAACTATAGTTTACAGTCGATAAACCTAGTTAAACTGTGAAACTATTTTTAGCTCATTTTTGTGAATTTGGCGTGCCATAAACATTTGTGTATATATTCTCTTTTCATTTGAGAGAGAGAGAGAGAGAGAGAGAGAGAGAGAGAGAGAGAGAGAGATTCATCCCCCAAAAATGGTTACTCTAGTATAATTCCTGACCCCCGAATTACTTGTGTATTTGATATTGATTTACGATGGTACACATTGGGGTGATATTGGAGTCAGCCTAACCGTAAATTTTATGATTTTATGTTTTGAGAATCTGCCATATGACGAGCCTTAAGATGTTATAAATCGCTTGGCTAATCACGAAGTCACGATCGAACAGAAGAGACCGCATCAAGTAAGTAACTAAAATCTAAATTAAAAGCAGAACGTATAATCCGAAAATTGAAAAAAAAAAAAAAATTCTCTCTCACACTTTTACATATGTGAGATTTTTTTTTTTACATGTAAATATACGGAGTATTAACGTTTGACTTGTAACTGTGTTTTTGATTATTAAATTAAACGTTATACAGTAATAAACTGAAATCTATTAATTTTTGGCAACGTTATTGTTGTAAAGTGTATAGTTCAGCTGACAGAAAACTTCAAATGTCAAATTTCTTGATAAGTAGCACTAGGAAAGTAACACAACGTTAAAATATGGTGACTCTATCAATCACAGCATGTCGAAATGATGACACGACATCAAGAATACATAAATAATTTATTCTTATAGAGTGAATGCATACACTCGTGTCATGCATGTAAATGTGTGGAGTAAGTATTCATTAGGAAGGAGAAATAACCCTCTCTATTAATGTTCTTTTAGTTTGTAGTTGTCAAGTAAGAAAAACATGCTGAAATATATATCTATATATATTTGTATATATTTGTATTCACCTGAGGATGAACGTTAAAATCCAGAAAGCGCTAGTGATTTGAATATACCTTGAAACTGCAATGTTCAATTCAAATGTTTTTTTTAATACTATAGGGCTCTAAATTTGTAATTAGAAAAATAAGAAATAAAGTAGTATCAAATTACAAAAGTACTTTTCTATCTTTTTTCTGTTTCATATGAGCTTGAAATTCTATATGCGTGATAAATAATGCTTTTGATTAGATATACACACTGGGTGATACACGTGGATTATGCAGTTACAGACTATCATCTTTCTACTAAATTGCACCGCGGTTGGTTAAGATTTTAAAAAATGTGACAATTTTGATGGCGATTATCGTGATTATCTACAATTAACCTTCCCCATACGGAATTGCATTAATTGATACAGGAATCGGTATCCCTAAGGTTCTCGGTATCATGGAATTGCGAGACGAAGATTCGCGGTTCAAATGCAGTTTAATATTAGTTTGTTCCTCATTCTATTTCTCTGATTAAAAAAAAGTTTATGCTAGAAAACTTGCTCACGTATGGGGGCTGAGGTTGCTGATTTGCGTCATTTTACAATTTGTCATCTTTTCATTATTTCAAGACGAAAATACGACAAGACGAAAACACGACATTTAACGACTATTCATCCCAAAATAACGAAAAGACGACAAAACGAAAAGCAGAAAAGACGACAAATAGAGGTAAAAAGACAACAAAGAAAACCCACAAACTAGCGACCTATTTTGTCGTCTTTTCGATCCTGAAAGTAAATGATAATAATTGAAAAAAATAAATAAAAAAGACAGTGTCGTCACGGCGTCCTTTTTCACACAGACAATACGTCATGAATCGATAGCATATGCAATATAAACTTTTTGAATAAAACATGTCTTATCGAATCAAAATGATACTCATATAAACGCATGTAGTAATATCTAAATCTTAATTCAAATACAGAAATTTACCTTTATGTACTGATAATAAATACGTACATGTAGTAATAGAGTTAACGCTAAAAAACCGTAATGCGTTTTCTACAATAACAATTTAGAATGAAGACTTTCGTGCTGCTCGCTATGATGGCCCTGGCCAGCGTGGCGTATTCTGCCTCCGTATCTAGGGGGTCCTCAAAAGCCTCACGTGACCTTCTGATCTGCGCCTTCAACATCAAGACCTTCGGGAAATCCAAAATGGCTGACGAAGAGTTGGCAGAATATATCAAACAGGTAAAGAGTGCTTATTTAAACGGTTCCTACCAGTTTGTACTTTACATGTACATGTATTTGTCTCGGGAGAAATTTATCACTAGGTTTCTGATGAGCGTGTGTTTCCCTAGGTTACCGTCTCCCTGTATACATGTACTAGTGACTTCAGACAACTCAGGAGTCTGCATTATCTCAATTATCCTCCTGTTAATTATTAACTCATCATCAGGTTTTCTATAAGTTTTTAAAATTCTTCGTGCCAAATGTATGAAACGGCAAAAGATTGAACGGTGATTGCTAATCCGCCATATGCTTATAATCTCCGATTGTTCAGCAATTTTAAATTTTGATTGCGATCCTTCAGATGATGTGGTCGCCGACCTGTTGTCGAAAACCCCCAAAACAAAAACCCCTTGAGAAGACATTTTTACCGTTCAATCTGAATATCCCTGTTTTAAATTGACCCCGTTACATTTTGTTTGTAATTCCATACACTGTAGACGTATTTAAATTTCACGGAGTCATAATTTCGCGAATATTTAGTTTTGGTTTGGTCAACGGATATGAAATGTTGCTGAGTTGCATATGGTTTACATGAATATAGCTTGTATTTGTATCATGGCCGTGGTGTTTTTCCTTTTATAAAAAGTGTACAATAACTGGAGATACACTAGTGGGCGGAACCATCATTTGCATATTTTTTTTAAAAAACTGTGCTGGGTAAATAAATCATTGAACACCACCTGACAATTTCAACACATGGTGGAGTTTAAATTAGAATTCACTAGATCTAGGCTCGCGGCCGTGTCGATATCCATGTTATCAGCTCCCAGTTTAATTTCACGAAATGTGTGATCCTCACATGCTTGTGAGAAAATCCTCATGGTCATCATTGAATAAAAACTGTAAATCCAAATCGTGTAAATCGTGTGATCATAGTTGAGGTGCTCTGATCAGACACATTCTGCATATCCGCTCTCATCAACTACCGGGCGATAAGTGTGCGATGAGCTTGCATGGCGGGAAGAGGAAAATACCCAAGCGATCACCTGACAAAAACTTTACTTTTCATTGGGGTACTTAAAAAAACCATGCAATAACCACTGGTCGTATAAATATACAATAACTATTACATGAAGTTCGCAGGTATGAAATTACGCGTAATTTAGGTAACCGCGGAGTTAGCGGAAATAAGAACCGCGCAGACTGTAGTGATGGGAATCGGCGAGAATTTCATAATCGATTATTGGTTTACTGTAACTAACTAATTATCGATTATAATCGGACATAGAGAAATTCTATGATAAAGTCATTTATCTACTGAAAAAGTGTAAGTAAATATTTTCTATATTTGTATTTGTTGTTTCTATTGCTGAGAGAGGGTAAATGAATATTTTCTGTGTGCATTTGTTATTCTTCTACTATCTTAGTATCCTTTAATTACATATATAAAAGTCAATAGGATTTTTAGAAGGGTTTACGCGCCAAACATGAATATCGTTTGCTTCGGTTATAAATTATTAATATCTCTGTATATCAAAGTTCCATGTCATTAATTTACGGTAATCCGGCATACATGTAATTAAAATTCAGCAAAGAAAAAAAGACAAGGAAAGAACATTTTATCAACAAACAAAAACCAAATCAGATCGAAAACACGTTACGCACGTGCAGATTGAGTAACAGTAACCTTCGAAAGCGATTTAATCTACGTAATTCACACATGTCTTTACTCGCATCAAGAATCTCTTTGATGGATGGTCACATCGTTTATATGCCTGAATCAAAGTACGTCTATCTGACCATGCAGACATACGTTATTCCCCGGGTATGAATACTTTCGCTTTCATGTGCGCCGCCATTACGGTAAATTAGGTTAATAAATAGGCCACGGCAGAAATATTCGTGAAAAACTATAGCCGTTGAGAAAACAAAATCTAAAAACCGATTAATTTGAATAAAATTTTCATAATCGAGCGCTTAGAATTTGACAACAATAGACTGATTTTCGATTATAATCGATGATTGGAACATCACTATCGCAGAGTCAATGTCATTTAATCGTTTGTACCACCATGACATGATTTGATATTGCCATAGCCCTGCCATTCAATATACACGTCCTCTCGATCCATTGAAAGGTAAACTTCAAGAAGCCATTTTGATCGCCATTACAGATTGGCCCGTGCTATACCATACTATTCCATATGAAAGGTTAATGTCGTTGAACCCTTTTGGTAACATAAAAAAGACATGATCTAAATCTGAAAGGCTTTGCTGGATAATGCATCCTCATTTTCATTTTCCTTACAGATAGTTCTGCGTTATGACATCATACTGATTCAGGAAATCCGAGACGTTAGCGGAGAGGCGATCCAACAACTGTGGTCAATGGTTAACACGTGAGTAATTGCAGAGACTGGCATGACCTCTCTGTAGTCAATGGTTACATGTAACACGTGACTAATTGTAGAGACTGGAGTGACCTCTCTGTAGTCAATGGTTACATGTAACACGTGAATAATTGACCAATTTGCTTTACCAAAATTGATTCTTGTAATACAGGTTCTGACGGGGACTAAACTTGGCATACATTGTTTAAGTGTTAAACATTTAAATGATATCTTCAATGCTATTGATGCTAAAATGAATCTGAATGGATCTTTAGAAGATTATAGCCTGATGTCAAACTATAGAAAAAAGTTCAGTAAACTGGATAATTTGTTCTGGAGCCCAGCCTCATTGTCTCTTCATTACGACAATCATTTTGTTTCGACGGTACGAAATGTCAATGTACAAGAACAATTGCATACACGAAAACAGAATCATTGAATATAATCAGCATTGTAAAGAAATGTTCAAGCATGGTTTGGATTTATTTGTAAAAGGTTTATATCTTTTGTTTCCAGCACCATGCCTTACGGTATGACCATCAGTGAACGATTGGGTCGATCCTCATACAAAGAGCAATACGCATACTTCTACAGGTAATGACCGTGAATATTGACTGTCGATATTGACCGTGAATATTGACTGCAAGTATTGACCTATAGATCGAATCAAACAAGTCTTGTTTGGTTATTTTCATGTTGTAAAAAAGATCGCCACTAATTCTCTTTTCTTTTCTGTTAAATGGAGAACAATTCACTAAACGATTTTTACAAATGACTGATGTATTGCGTTGTATTATTTGTAAATTTATGATTGTAAATACATGTATATTGTAATTGTAAATTATCACTTTACATAGGTTGTCTAGCCTTCAATTAGTCGGAACCCATCAATATGACGACGGACCCGATGACTACAGTGACGATTTTGAGAGGGAACCATACAGTGTTCTTTTTCAACCTATAGGCGGATCCGCAGGTAATCAAGAAGTCAAGAATAAACCCTGAGATAGGTTTAGCATACATGTTAACCATAACAATATATTATCTATCAAGTGAAAGTAGGGGTGATTAAATGATATATATCATATGTCTTGTGTAAGTTTGAAATATCAAGTATTGTTGTGAATTACTTGATATCTATCACATATAAAGAGCCCACTAAGTGCAGTAACTATACAAGTCGCTCAACATAAGCTGAGTTGTATGGATGAAACGCGAAGATAACGAACAGTGATCAATCTCGTAACTTCTATAAGCAATACAAAATAGGGAGTTGGAAAAACACGGACCCCTGAATATCTCATAGCGATCAGGTGTCAAGGAGGAGTAAGCATCCCCTGTCGACCTGTCACACTCGCCTCGAGCCCTATATCTTGATCATGTAAATGGAGTTATCCGTATTCAAAATCAGTGTGCCAAGAACGACATAACAATCGGTATGAAACACGTCAGACAGCATTTGACCCAATGATAGAGTGTATTGGCAAGCTAGATTGTTATAACGACTATAGATTTTGCGAAATGATCTGTAGAGGTCTGGTCTGGTCTGGTACTAGGATACAACTAACTTTCCCGGGGTTCTTGATCAGCTTATTAGTATCGGGAATGTCGAACCCGATCTTAATAACATAGAATATTATTATAGTATACACGTTGTCTTAAAAATTCTGAAAATTTGAATATCTCCTCAGTACATGTATTGAAAAGTTCCTATATAAATATACTTCCCAATTGCATGTATATTACGTCTATTGTTAAAATTCAGAAGTAATGAATTTTAGAACCTTTTTCTTGAGGCTAATTCATCTTCAATAAACAGTTTGGATTTTGTAAGGGGATGCTTTCGTGGTTACGGGAATCCACGCCAAACCTGCTGATGCTGTGGCTGAGATCGGTTTTCTGGAAAATGTATACTATGATGTCTACAACCACTGGAGAATATCGGTATTACTTCCTAATTGATGTATATTTGATACACGTAAATTCTACTCTTACAACGTCCAGTGTTAATCATATTTTTGTCTTTTTTGAAGCAATCATACTTTTTATACATATAAATATTAGCATGAATCACATATTTTTCTATTTCATAAAGATACATTTTAACAACACTTAGTTTTCAATATCCTGCAGATTTGTCAACTACAGTAAAGGTTCAACTACAACGTACAGAAAAATTAATCAAATCCTTGTGTTAGATATATTCTATAGGATTTACTAACAGTCTGACATGATGTTGATTTCAACACTGAGTGAGCACGATTCAATGTGTCTGTGTTCTAAACAATTTCTTATAGTTTGAATTGTTTCCCATAGTCAATATTTACATATGTGAGTTTAATAATTTGATAGTGTCTACGACTTTGTGATTTATTCGCCAGAATGTGGTTGTGATGGGGGATTTCAATGCTGATTGCTCCTATGCTTCGGAGGCAAAACTGTCCGGTAAAACGTTCTATTCCGACCCTAAATTTCACTGGTTAATCGATTGGGACGCTGACACCACCACCTCCTCCACAGACTGCGCTTACGACAGGTTAGTCTAGTTTACGACAGGCCAGTCTAGTTTACGGCAGGTCGGTCTAGTTTACGACAGGTTAGTCTAGTTAACGACAGGTTAGTCTAGTTTACGACAGATCGGTCTAGTTTACGGAAGGTTTGCTTAGTTTACGACAGGGCAGTCTAGTTTATGGCAGTTTAGCATAGTTTAGTTTTGACAGGTCAGTTTAGTTGATGACAGGTCGGTATAGTTTCCGGCAGGTCAGTCTAGTTTACGACAGATCGGTTTGGTTTATGGCAAACCAGTCTAGCTTACGACAGGTCAGCCTAATTCACTACAGGTTGGCATAGGTTACGACAGGTCGGTCTGGTTTACGGCAGACCGGTATAGTTTTCGACAGGTCGGTCTAATTTAGTTTAAGAAAGTTCAATCTATCTTAGGACAAGACAGCCTTGTTCATTTCTGTACTATATGTCATGGAAATAGATAAATTGCATATTGCTGGTACATACACATCATTTCAAAGCAAGTCTTAACGTAGCTTTGACTTAACAATATGTAATCCTTCAATGGACACATATGCCTGTATACTTGATATAAGTATTTAAGATTAAGTTCTCTAGTACAGCGGTCCAGTATGAAGAGAGAATATCAGAATTAAGAAATTCATTTAAATTCCTGTGGAGTTGTTTTATATAAACATGTATATATATACATACCTTATGAATACAATGTTTTAGAATCGTGGTGACCGGAAGCAGAATGGTGGCGTCTGTAATCCCTTCCACTGCCGATGTTTTCCGATTTGATTTAGCATTAAATCTCAATTATGATCGGGTAAGTATTCATAACGAATGTAACTTCAACCCAGGGATTTTCGCGAATCTATATCATTCAGATATATTGGTATTGGACATAGACTTTGCTTTGTTTGCCTTGGAACACCAACACCTTTTGTAAGTCTTCAAATGTTAAAAAAAACCCCAAGAAACAGTGTACGATAATGTTACATGCAGGTGATCATGAAAAAGTGAAGATTACGAACAATGATCAATGAAAGGTGAAGATAACGAACAGCGATCAATCTCATAATTCCTATAAGCAATACAAAATAGATAGTTGGGCAAACACGGACCCCTGGACACACCAGTGGGATCAGGTGCCTAGGAAAAGTAAGCATCCCCTGTCGACCGGTCACACCCGCCGTGAGCCCTTTATCTTGATCAGGTAAACGGAGTTATCCGTAGTCAAAATCAGTGTTCCAAGAACGGCCTAACAATCGATATGAAAAACGTCAGACAGCATTTGACCCAATCATAGAGTGTATTGGCAAACTAGATCATTATAACGACCATAGAATTTCCGAATGATTACTTTAATCGAGACTGTTGAAACCTCTGCACCTTCAACTTGTTTGTCAGTAGCTTGTCTTTCGATTTAAAAAAAAACAACTGACCATACGAAGAACAAGCTCTTGCGTATCAAATCAGTTGAGAGGTATAAACACCATATGCAGGTGATAATGGAATTTTGCTACATAAATGTGGGAAGTTGACGATGGAGGAGCTGAAATCATCCTGTTTGTCATACAGTTGAGTTGTCAGTTTGCCGTTAATGTCTACTTTCAATGAAATATCTAAGTATGAAGCAGAAGTGGACGACTCTGTGGTGTATTTTATTTCGAGCTCATAGGGATATTTCAAATCGACATATGAATGAAAGTTATTGTTAATAGACAAAACGTCGTCGATATATCTACATGTCGAATTGAAGTCCACACCAAGAAATTTTCTCATGAATTCTCTAAAGAATAGAAAACTGTTTTTGAGGAAAATTAGAAAATTCAATATACCGACAAAATGGCAGCTTGATATTTTCCATAAGGTTGTAACACCTATATTTTTCACATGGCTGTGATAGATGAGGTTTTTAACAGGGAACACCGGCCCTGGAGGAATAAGCATCCCCTGTTGTCTGGTCACACCCACTGTGAACCCTCAATCTTGATTAGGTAAACGGAGGTAACAATGGGATAATAAAAATCCGGCCTAACAATTGGTATGAAATGTGTCATATTGTACTCTACCTTATGGCAGATTGTAATTTATAACGACCATATAATTTGAGAAATGCTGACAGACAAAGAAGCAGTTGTTATCCAGACGCGTGTGGGGAGCATAAACAAACGTCTGTATGATCGAGACTATTGCTCATGGTGTTTTTACTATCATAACAATGGTATATGTTGATTACAAAACCTGTATGGAATTCCACCAATAAACCGATAATGATCTTTGCTTGTTTTAAGAGGCGTTTCTCTGTTTGAAAAATACAATATCATGTTTGTTTTACAGGCTTACGATCTAAGTGACCACTACCCAGTGGAGGTCAGACTGAGCTGGTAAATCACACAACCCACACTGGCAACCAATAAACGTATTTCAAATTGCAATCTTGTTCTGGCTCAACTCATCACAAATGTACATTTCCTTATTTTGCAATTCCCGTGGACATCCATGTTAGAACAGTATTCCTTGCTTGTTGTAAGAGGCAACTAAATGAGGTGATCCTTCGGATACGACCACAAAATCGAGGTCCCGTGTCATAGCAGGTGTGGTGCTATAAAGATCCCTCCCTGCTTAAAAGCCGTAAGCGCAGATCATAGGCCTAAATTTTGCCAATCTAATTAAAATCAGACTTCTTAGATCCGCGCCGCATATTCTGCTTAAGATTAATGTAGTGATTGTGAACGTATCTTAGGATCTGATTTTAATTAGATTCATTTTTTTGCGGCCCTTTACCTGCATTGGTGACGTCTCCGTATGAGTGTAAGATGCTCAAGAGGGACGTTAAATGATATTTAACCTCTAATCAATTTTGTGTTTGTAAAGAGATAATATGGATTGAAATTTTATAGGAAGAATTATAATTAATAAAGACAGACTGAGGTTTCGACGCATACGATCTAACGATATGCAAAAGAAATTGATCTCTTGATATTCCAAGTCACGTGATACATGTAACTATATGATACAGCCGTAGTTGTGATAACTCCACTATTACTTAAAATTAATGTTATATAATTGTTCGTTAGATAGGATGATACAGCATTATTAAACACACAAGAGAAAACCCACATATAACTATGTACGCAAGATTACATGTACCTGTAAATTTAATATGAGGTACCACACACTTGTCAATGCAGTTTGATTCTGCATCAGTTTCACCATGGAGACCATCTCGTGACTATTGTGTATTTACAAAAGAAAGGTACAAGTACACTGTAATTTCTAGGTGTTGTGTGTGAAACAAATGATGGTTTTATAGGTCTTCAAAAAACCTCCCATGGCTGCCTTCATATGTCCGAGAAATCTGAAAGACATGGTGGTGCGAATTTTTACAACAGTGGTCAACGATTGGCTCTATTGAAATGATTATACGCTTAAAACGTTGTGGAGCTGAAGGCTCTTGCTTATACTGTTGGAAAGGTATTGAATACAGCTATTCAAGAGTATCAGCGTTATTGCGCTGTGGTACAATACACATTACATATTGAACAACTCTCGTGTAGTGCTTTTTTATATTCTTGTTTATTTGATCTCGTATCTACTATTAGATTAGATGACTTTGGAGATGAATATTTCACAAAGAGAGCATTATCGTGATTATTATTTGTTGTCTTAAAAAGTGCTACCCTTATAACCGTCTTTTTGACAGTGTGACATTTAAGACCGGACACGACGAAGTCCAGACCTTTATGATAAAAATTCAAAGTATTTTCAGCAGTATGCCATAGTCAAAGGTTCGACTCACACATCCATGGAGAATGATAGGAATCAACCTCCAAAGACAAAAATCCTATCGGAGAATGGTGGGATTTTCTTTCCCCAACAAAGTACTATCATAATGATAAAAGATCGTACTTGGAGGAATAATCCCATAATTTACAAAAGGATAACTAATCGTATTTGAAATGCTTTAGGAAAGAATCTTCTATATAGTACACTGGTAGGATTAAATACGAAAGATGTGACCGGTCGACAGGGGATGGTTACTCCTTCTAGGCACCTTATCCCGTCTCTGGTATATCCAGAGGTCTGTGTTTACACAACTTTCTATTTTGTATTGCTTATACGCGTTACGAGATTGATCACTGTTCGTTATCTTCATGTGTACAACGATATCATATGTAAAATAAAAAACGGTATATGAAGTATTTGCAAAATTGCTATTTCATTATGTTTTTAGTTGGAGGTTGGGGGAGAGGGGAAGTTACTGGTACATGGATCAGACCCCCGTGAAAAGTAAACATACCCTGACGACCTGTGACATCCGCTGTGAGCCCTATATTCCAATCAGGTAAACGGAGTAAATGCGTAGTCAGAATCAGTGCCAAGAACGACCTAACAATCGGTATAAAACGCGTTAGACAACATTTGACACAATGACATGAGTAGACATGTACAATTGATTGATGTTTCTCTAAAGTGCTAACTCTTGCCTCGATAAGAGATCTTTTGTTACCAATTGCGATAGCTCAGTGGTAGAGTATTAACTTCGTAACCTAGCGGTCTTGAGTTCGAACCCCGATCTTGTCATGGTTGCACCAAACCTAAGGGGTAAACATTGATATCGAGTGCTCATTCGCTAAGCGCTTGGTATTTATATTTGAGAATCACGGGTCTTTCGGAGATGACCTTAAAACGGATGTACGGATGTCCCGTGTCGCGACAGGAGTTTGCACGTGCTAAATGCTGTGAACGCTAAGCATAGGTCTAACTGGTCGGTCCTTCAGCTACAACTGATGACGTTTCAATATCAGTGACTAATTCTCAACAGAACGTAAACAAAGAACCAACAAACCGTTTTTTACGATCATATCCGAAAGAACCATTCATTTCTCAACAAAGTCCACAGTAGGGTGTACGAAGTATACGTTGCACAAGTCGCGAATTTACATTATGCAGATCTGAGATGTACACTGCGCAAATTTTAACCATGTTTTTCTGTTGTTTTTTTTTTTTTTTTTTTTTTTTTTTTTTTTTTTTTTTTTTTACAATGAAATAGAATTGTATGTTCCAAGTAGATGGTGAAGTCATGTGCTATCAATTTTTTCAAATTAGTTCGCTTATCACTATCGTGTAAATCTACATGACATCCTCAGTTGAGATGATGATATGAATTTGCTGTACGTCTTCTAGGTGATGAGATTTCATGTTCAAAGCGATATTGCCACAATGATGAGCAATTTTCCACGTACGATGAGGGTAACGACAGCAACGTTTTATTAAACATAGCTGAACAATGGAGAGGAGCGTGGTGGTATCACTCGGGGCATACGTCCAACTTGAATGGATAACGTGTTAAATATGGTACCAGATATGGTAACAATGACTACGGACAAGGCGTGAACTGATATTTCTTCAGAGGATGGAAAAACTCCTTGTCAGCTGGCCGAATGATGCTTCTTCGTGCCTAAATCGTCTCCATGGACCATTAGGGTTACTGTAAAGTAACTTTTATACGCGTGCGAGAAAATATTGCGATATTTGCGAGAACTCCATCTTTGCGAATATTTCATGTCGCGAACCAGTCTTTGAATGTCCGTCGCAGGCTTTAAAAAGGCTCGATCTCGAAAATTACTCACAGGGAACCATATTACCAAAGGTGAATCGCGAAATAAAGAAACCGCGATTAAAATTTGGTTTACAGTAATCAATTGAAATAATGCATGGACATGAGGCTCTACCGAAGACAGTTTATTGAGTTAACATTTGTTTAGCGCATGAATTGGCATGTCGTAGATTTCCTTTACGTTTCGACTGAGAGGAGCAAGAAACATTACCATCATTTAATTGTTTTTGTTTGTTTGTTCATGTCCCTGGTGATTTTTCACTCATATTCAGACGTCACAGACGTGAATTGCTACAAATCTAGACATATGCTTAGCACTAAGGGCCGTAGCAGCGAGGGTTCTTTATCGTGCTTACGCCTGCCGCAATACAGGACTCCATTTTTAAGGTCAAATACGAAAGACCCGTGACACTCAACTGATTCGATACGCAAGATTTCATCAAGTTCTAAATCGAGGCAGGTTACAGACAAACATGTTGATGGTACAGGAGTTTTAACAGTCTCGTCTAAAGTCAGCATTTTGCAAATTCTATGATATGGGACTTTTTCCGTTATGCTTGTACATATCCATGTTTGCAGATTGACTTTTAGAATTTAAAAGTATTATTCATTCCATAAGAGCCTCCACTAAAACAAAATCAGGTGAATAGATATGTTTAAGAAATAAATATCAAATTGTTTTATTAGATAAAACATATACAGTGTGTTGAAATATACAAAATCAAAGTCCGTTTATGAACATCTGAACAACACTTCATATGTGACAACACGAAAACAATGTGAGGGTGAGGTATCCAATGTAGAGTGAAAAATAATCCGCAAACAACCCTTTATAACAGCAACAAAAACAAATAACTGTACACTCCAACGATTTCAATACAAAATACTTGTAATTGATATATTAGCAAGAATCTAGGTGATCTGTAGTATTTCTACGTTATACCATAAAGATGAGGACACAGAAGAACGTATACTGTTGGAAAATTATTGTGCTTAATCATTTCTCAGTTGATTTAATCATTACGAAGGATATAAGACAAACTTTCAGATATTATGTACCAAAACAATCTTTCATTTTGGATATCCTTTATAAAAGGATGATAATCAAAATACCCATTCCCTCTGGTTGAAATATTATATTCATACAACAAGATGTACTGAAAAACAGGTGGGTGTTCGTTTTACAATATCCTACCTAAAACTCTTGCTATGACCCCCCAATATTTCTTGTAAAAATGGTTGATAATGAGTTTGATACCTACCGTAGTGGAAAATTCGAAAACGAATTTAACAATTTTCTTTCTTTCTCTCTGTAATATAATAATACATCTTTTACTGTTATATATCATTTTCTTTTTCAAAATGTATTGATTACATAAATTTTATAGAAATAAATATTGTAAAAATGAATATCTTTTAATATTGTTTTACAATTTCAATCAAATCGTCATTTCAGTTTTCTTCATCATTTAGTCTCGATCTTCCATACGTTGTGTTCACTTCCCACAAACGTCTGGAATCATGGGATAATTTTTTTCTGAACTCAAAGGGATGCTTATCAAAATTCTGATAAAGATGCTGATTGGCTAGTTCAATAAGGTGATACATGCGCCAATAGAAACTATTTCGAATCAAACTCTAGAGAGATGAAGCATAAATGTGCGGCTAAAAGAAAATCAGAAACATCGTATAGAACATTTGTTTTCCGGAAAAGATATGTTTGAACTCTTCCATGCGCGACTATTATGCAAGTGAAATATGATACCTGGGATGACCCTGATTTGAAGTACAATATTATCAATTAATCTTGATAAAGTGTCGTTTATTTGAGTTTATTAAAGGAATTAATAATTTTCACCAATCACTATTGCAAAAACATTCATTTAATAAAGTCGTTAATCATAATAATGCTTATTAGATCAGCACCATTTAACAGGGACTTTGTTCCACTATAGAAAGGGCCCAGACAAGTGTGTAGTATACACAAACGTCTGGATGATCGAGACTAATAATCATGGTGTTTCTACGATCATCACAAAAGTATGTAGTGATTACACAACCTGTATGAACTCCCATCAATAGACTGATAATGACCATTGACAGAAGTAGTTTTAGAAGTGTGACTCTGTGTGAAAATACAGTATCGTGTTTGTTTTCAAGACATACGATTTAAGTGACCACTGCCTAGCGGAGGTTTAATTTGATCCAATGCAAATCGAGAAAAAATATAAAAAGATGAAAAGGTGAAAATAACAGTGATCGAACTCAAACATACCACACTTAGTGTGTACAAATGAAAATAATGAAGGTAATGAATAGTGATCAATCTCGTAACTCCTATCAGGAAAGCAAAATTAAGAGTTGGACAAACAATGACCCCTGGGCACACCAGAGGTGGGATTAGGTGCTTAGGAGGAGC
The DNA here is from genome assembly GCF_947568905.1 of Ostrea edulis. Classification (NCBI taxonomy): domain Eukaryota; kingdom Metazoa; phylum Mollusca; class Bivalvia; order Ostreida; family Ostreidae; genus Ostrea; species Ostrea edulis. The sequence continues at coordinate 44,683,483 of NC_079170.1, forward strand.
AAGTATCCCGCTGTGAGCCCTTTATCTCGATCGGGTAAACAGTCAAAATCACCGTGTAAAAAGTGGCCAACAATTGTTATGAAACACTTCAGACAGCATTTGACCCAATGACAAGTGCTATTGATAAACTTGATCGTTATAATGACCATAGAATTTGCGAAATATTGCACTATAAACAAGGCTGTTGAAACCCCAGAAACATCAACTTATTTGTCAGTAGCCTGTCTTGATTTAAAATCTGATCATACGAGGAAAAATCTCTTGTATAACGAATCATTTGGGAGACATAGATAGCATATGCAGGTGATAATGGAATATTGCTTCATAAATAGTGGAATCTAACGATGGACAAGGTGAAGGCATTCCGTTTGTCATGAAGTTCAGTTGTTAGTTTACGGTTAATATCTATGTGCAATAAAATATGTATTTGCCACAATTCTTTCTTGATTCTAAAAGTGATTGCCAAGCTGTTGTGACGATTTAATACATTTAAATACTTGTACTTTTGCAGGACGACGAAGGCGTAAAACATTTCACTTTCCCTATTGAGAGTTAAATACTCTTATACTCCATTCCATCAGTTGAACAAATAGCAAGTTTGTTTACTTAAAATCATCACTTAAATTATCAACAACTTTGGTGAATGCATAACTTATCACTAAACTAATAAATGTCTCTTTTCATTATTTTGTTCCACCATGCTCGTGTTTATTGTACTGCCAGTATTCAATTGTACACTGCCAGACGGACAAAACACTATAAAACAATTAGGAGGCTAAGCTCAAGCAGTTGCAGACAGGAAGATAACAGAGAGCAATATCTCTGTGAGAAACTACTTTTAACTGTCATCGATACTACCCCCCTCCTTAAAAAAAAAATTTGCTATGATTATATAATTCTACACTGTATTTACTTTATACAATGTATGTATTACATGTCTACCTAAGCAGACATGATCGATAAAAAATATCATACATGTGTGGTAGTATTGAAGCTTAGTATGCTTTTATCTTAGCTACAAGATTCATCAAAATAAAATGAACTAATTTGAATATATTTCCATTATCTTTCCTGTTATACATACATCGAGGAACTGTACATACACTGCCCATCGTAAATAAGTATAGACTCACCAAAATAAGTTAATTGCACAGAAAAAGGGTTACATAATAGATACAGGTCTTTTGATGCAAAATACACAATTCTTGAACTGTAACAGGGACAGAGAGAATGCAACGGACCAAAAAGGGATTCAAACCCGGGCCCCCTGAATCTCTAGTGAGGTGCTCTTACCAACTAAGCTATCTGGCCACCGGCTATCAAACCTGGCTGACCGATACATTCCTCACTCCTTCAATGTCTTCACACTTGAAGACACCAACCCAGGATCTTAATCCCCTAGCATGAATTTTCACCTGTCAAGAACTGGTCACGGCACCAAATGTAATAGGAAAGGAGAAAATACAACGGACCAGACCGGGATTCGAACCCGGGCCCCCTGAATCTTTATTTAGGTGCTCTACTAACTGAGCTATCTGGCCACTGGCGATCGAACCCGCTGACCTCTACACGTATAAATAGCTATAGATATATGTATGTCAAAGACACTGTAATGTATTCTTTAAATACATTACCTGATTCGTCATTTAGGATCTCTAAATTGAATTCTTCTGCAAATTTACATAGTCTTAACAAATGACCTTTCGTATAAAAGTGGCATGTAACTCCTCGATCCTGTAAAGTTGCTTTAGATCTGGTACTTTAAAACTCTTGACATTCATTGAAAACCGGATGTTGATGTGTCCGTATCGATTGCAGAGTAAATGTTACAATCATGACGGAATACAGTAAATCGAAAATGAATTTCATGTTTTCGAAAACAAGTCACCAATTATTGCATTGGAAAAGGTTCTAATATAAATGTTCCTTCCTAGAGAGTGCTGAGTAGAATCTTGAAAATGATTTTCCTACTTTTATTTCTATCAACTCCGCAATTTTGCATCTCGTATTCTGGTCAATTTGTATATCGCGGGAACATCTCTTATTCTGACAGGTCTCTGTTGATATCAGAGTTAGCACCAGGAATTACAGACGTATCCCTTCCCTATTGTGCTGCTGAATGTCACAGCGATTTGGACTGTAATGCTGTAGACATGTGTTCATCTGCGACAGGAAATGTCTGTCGATTGAGTCGTAAAATAACAACGTCCCTGACTACTGGAAAGGATACTTGCTCTCGTTATGAATTGGTAAGAATTGATATTGCAAAACCGTTTAAACAGAGTACCAAGTAGTCAGAAAAAATATATATTGCAAAAGAGTTTAAACAAAGTACCTTGGTAAAAATGCATGTGAGTTACAGGTCTTGAATCAGTGTTTTCTTGTCAATAAGATATTTACAGTCAATCAGTCCGTTTGAATAGTATGAAGATAGTCACCTAAAGATTGGTAAAGTTCATATTAAACATGTTGAACATTGTACAGCCTGTTATGTGTATATCCAATATCATTTCGCTGCAAAAATCTTATTAAGGCGTCGTGACAATAATTCACAAATTTTGTTCATATAAAAGTTATACACGATACCACTCTTGATTCACGTTTACCTTTCCTCAACAGAGAATTCAAAGTCTACATCATATTCGCACAAAATTTTATTATATTCCATTGAGAAATACGTTATTTGAAGAAGCCGAAGCGAGTCCATACTTTGATTTTTCAAAAGTAGAATAGAGACTGAACTCTATGATTATGGATGTTTTCCATCACAGGCTCTTTAACCAAAGCGGGTTATCGATGGTATTACTTCCGAATCATGCCGCTAGGTATTTAAACTCAGTTACTAACAAAGGAATAGATGCCGTAAACATAAGCAACATTCTTCGTCATAAAAAGTTTAGCCATGTATTTCAACACAATTCAAGTTCAAGTCTACACCCTGTATTTTCTGCAAATATACCTGTAATATTGAATCCGAACCTTTTCATTATAAATGTGGTGCCTAGATATAGAAGATCTTATCCTTAACTCATCTACGTGTTCTTGTTCTTCGTCTTCTTTCAACTATAGATAGTCCGGCTGGACATGTAATTACTGTTGATGTCGATATAGTTGAAAATGAGGACCTAAAATCACTTATATTTAAAACGTCCTAAATTCAAAGAACCTTGGTCTTTCAATTGGCACTAGAACTTTATCTCAATTATGAATGTTGTAGACTATTATAACAGACGATGGGATTAATATTAGAAAGAATTTATTACCTTGTCAGATTGGATTAGAAGTATAAGAGGAACATCAAAATTCCGAATTAGACACATCAAAACAATAGTACATGTCATCTATCCTTATCTGTTAACAAACAAGAAGTGACCAAAGAAATGTATAGATTTATTTGATCAAAATATAGGACTCACGGTGGGTGTGATCGGTTGACAGGGGATCCTTACTCCTCCTAGGCACTTGATTCAACCTCTGGTATATCCAGAGGTCTGTGTTTGCCCGACTGTCTATTTTGTATTGCTTATAGGATTGAAAAGATTGATCACTGTTCGTTATGTTTACCTTTCATAGACAGCTATCACTTACTTTAAGTACCGATCAGACAATATCATGCACACGACTTAAATTTGCTAATTCATTTTAGTGTACATTGGAAACCCATCATTTGTGACATCATCACATGACGTGTGGTAGAAAACTTGCGTCATATAATCAACTGTGTTAACACTGTTTTGTTCTATATCGATATAATGTGGATTGCTGCCTTACGAATTTATTCTTATTGGCATTGGAACACCTAGTCTGACTTTGTTTTCAACTAACATGCGAGAAGGCATGGTAATTACGCAAATCAACATAAAGCTGACAATCATAAAATGCATTTTATGTCCATTTTGATGAATATTATCATCTTTAACAGGAAAACTCGTGTGGATGGGGTTCCTACTTTGATCGACGTAAGAATATTTGCCAGTGCGTTATAGGTAAGGAAATATTGTGTTTTTTTTTTTTACGTCCAGTTGAAAAGTTTTCAATCATATTGAGACGTCACCAGCTGTAGATGAAGTACCACTTTAGACCTATGCTTAGCGCTCAGGGTCGTGGCATTAAGGGTGCTTTAGCGTTACACAGTCTGCGGCCACACGGAACCTCCGTTTTTAAGGTCATACCCAAAAGACCCGTGATTCTCACTTATAAATGCCAAACGTTTGGCGAATATATATATATATATATATATATATATATATAAAGCACTAAAATGACCTACGGCACAACCAGATTGTCAAATTTTCGGGAGGACCTGTCCCTTCTTCAAGACAAATGAAAATAATTACATAATGTGACCAATATTAATAGAAAATGATAACCAAACAAAAACCCAACCAAAACCTACATATAGATATACCTAGCACTGCAACTATACTAATCTACAAACGTATTTACACCGCAGACTACATGTTTGTGGTTTTTAGACTTGCCAATTAATGTAAAAAGCGGAGCGAAAAAGTACATGTCCTATTTGTCCAATGAGCTGATCCAGAATATACGAAGTAGTAACAATAAACTTAATCAATCTTAGGTGGAACGGGTTAACCACCAGTCGGAATGTCCTCTACTAGTCTTCCTTGACCCTTTCTAGCACCATACTTGTTATCAGATCCTCGAAGTTTCGTGCTTTCGCTAATGTCTTGACATGGTATCTTCTGAAATACTTGTATTTGATAGATTATTTCTGGAGAAAGATTGTGGAGAGCTATTTTTGTTGTCAAATCAAACAGTAGGTACAAAAATGTATGCTATGGATGTTTAATGACAGATACAAGTAAAAACAATTCAATGACGAATTTTCACATCAGGAACGTAAAATCAGAGTACCCTTTTTTGATATATCTATATGCAAAGCTTGTTATTTTCACATATATAGTAAGATATATTGACCGATAGTGGTCGCACCCCTTAGTAGTTAGGAATAATGGGAATGTAAGCTTGCACCAATGAAGTATATCAGTGTAAAAATATACCCCACCATAGGATTGTTAAAGTTTGGTTAAAAATCCATCTTTAGGGCCTTTTTGTGGTATTCTTTATATTTACTGATCAAGACTGTTAGACAAGTGGGATATCTACTACTTCGCTTGATCCCACCCCTACCCCCTAATAACGATTCTATTTGACTCGACATGTCATTATTCCATCATTCTAAATCATTATGTCTATAAGAATTTTTTTATTTTAACCAGGGTACAATTTTCTTGTTCCCCACTACACACTTCAAGAATTCTTTACCATGAAATCAAGTCCGTGCATTCAAGCTATCCGCTCCCTTTAGCTCCCAAAGCCAAGAAATAAACAAATAAAAACCTAAAAAAAACCCACTTAGATATGAAAGGTGAAGATAACGAACAGTGAATGATTTCATAACTCCTATAAGGAATGCAAAATAGAGATTTGGGCTAACATGGACCCCTGGATATATGAGAGGTGGGATCAGGTGCCTAGGAGGAGTAAGATCCCCTGTCGACCGGTCACACACGCCGTGAGCCTTAGGTATTGGTCAGGAAAACGGAGTTATCCGTAATCAAAATCAATGTGCCAAGAACGGCCTAACAATCGGTATGAAACAAGTCAGACAACTTTTAACCCAATACTAGGTTGTACTGGCAAACTAGATCGTTATAACGGCCATGTACTTTACAAAATGCTGACTTAAAACGATGCCTTTGACATCCCTCCACCATCAATTTGTTTGTCAGTAGCCTGTCTCGATTTAAAAACTGATCATACGCAAACAAACTTCCCACGTATCGAATCAGTTGAAATATATACACACCATATGCAGGAGATCATGGAACATTGCTACATAAATATAGGAAGTTGATACCTCAAACACACGAATTTTATGTCTTGCATCTATTTTCTAGACATCAAGGTCAATCGGTGTATTACAAGACACCCCATACGAACTGACCCTCCACCCCCACCCCCAATAGACAGCTAAAGTTTTAGGAACTTAGTTTTACCTTTAATGTCAACACTACCTGTATTTTTGGCAGGTACATCAAATAAAACAGATCTGCTTCAGATCATCAATGAGAATTACAACGCATAGATTTTGAACATGGTTTTAAAGCATGAAAACAGTAATTTAAAGGAATTGAAAAATGAAAGAACAAACAGAATTATAACATATTTTTTATTGAATATATTCAATTTCATTGCATCAGAGTAGAACTGAAACAAATAACCCATCAAAATGTTGATTCATGAATTATTGTCTTCCCGAAAGTAAGTCCTGGTCGTTATGTCCGATGTGCATTGACCTCGGAGGTCACATCGGAGGTCACCAGTTTGGAATAATGCGGAAGAGAGTAACTGCGCAAGTGTCAGATTTGTAAACAATGTAGTATGCCAATCTTATGCTAAATTCATTTTTCATTTGAGTAGTACATTTGCGTATTCAATACCTAAAGTCATCCATGAAACGATGTAATGTTTAAAAACAAACATAATGTGTAGCTACTCACGTCTGTATCCATCTTTGTATATCCTCGGTCTCAGTGCAACCCAATGTTCGGCAATCAACGTTCCGGTGTCCGGGTATATGACGGTTTTGTATGAGGCTATGACGCTTTATACGAAACGCCCATTGTAGACATGCTCTCAAGCAATATTCCCGTGTTGATTTCACTGAAATTTTCACCAGATTTTAAGGATTATATTAATTATATCGATAATTGTGAATTGGTGCATACTTGGATAGTTGAAAAATACTGCCAGTAACATCTAGGTTTATTTTATATACCAAAAAAATAAGACCACCAGGTCATGCAAAACTAAACAAATATACATATGATATACACATTACATTTCCTCCAGCGGGCTTGAACATAGGGCATATACCGCACGTTAAAGCATATTTCAATAATCTAGAACGTAAATTGATGAATAGTTACTGTTATATAATATACAGACATATGAATTTCTAATTTGAAATTATAAGACATGAATGAATTCTTTATTTCTTTCAGATTGCGAATGTGATGCCGTTACACCCTCTATCGGTAGCGTGATGACTCACACTGTGACATTAGATGGTCAAATGTTCTTCGCTAACTGCATGAACTCGAGTGGGCATATTTGGACGGTAATTATGTAAAGAAAAACACGCCAAATCTGATATAGTACTTCACTATAAACTATTTCTTAACAGTGAATAATGAAAGGCGAAAATGACAAACAGAGATCCATCTCATAACTCTTATATGGAATTCAAAATAAGGAGTTGGGACACACAGACCCCTGGATATACTAGAAGTGGGATCACGTGTCTAGGAGGAGTAAGAATCTCTAGTCGACAGGTCACACCCGCTATGACCCATATGTATTAATCAGGTATACGGAGAACATATAATTCGTTGTCAAAATCAGTGTGTCAAGAACGGCGTAGCAATCGGTATGAAACACGCCGCTGTACTTATAATTGCTTACAAATGCTTACTCCTACTAGACATCTGAGCGCACCTCTGGTGTATCCAGGGCTCAGTGTTTGTCCAACGCTCTATTTTGTATTGCTTATATGGGGTATACTCATCGGTTTTGGGATATGTTTTAGTATACAAATGCTCGTAGTTGTATGATGAAAATATGGCAAAGCCGAAAATGTTATCATTTATACTGACATCAGTTTCATAATAACAAATTTGGTTAGATGATTCAGCGAAGAGTTGACGGATCTGTAAACTTCTAAAGAGGTTGGGCGGAATATAAAAGTGGATTTGGTGACCTCAACTGAGAGTTTTGGATAGGTGAGTACATTGTTGTTTTAATGTTTACTTTTTAACTTCAGTTTTCAAAATGTATTTGAAATTTACATATATTACGATTTAAATTCATTCAAGATTGTCCTCTTTAAAACAATTTAGATGTGCCGCTGCTGATATTGTCGTCATGTGCTGAATGCCAAATGAATCGTTTTAAAATACTCTTGTAAACGTAATACGGTCTGTTATAGGATAACACTTTGATGATACGGGTAGGAATGAAAAAAAGTCTCTCTATTTTGTATTGCTTTCTAGAGGTTATGGGTTGCTGCATAATTCCTGAATTTTATTTGTGTAGAACTGTGTTTTACAATATAGCGAGAGTTTAGTAACCTGCTTTCCCTTAATGAATACTTCCTTGTGGACAGAAAATTTTGTTCGTCTCATCAGCCGTTTGGCCTCCGACGTTCTCTTTTGGCAGAATGAACATAGTCTGTAAACCATGGGTTTTTTGGACATAAAGTGATCTTTGATATCCAAACGTCTTCTACAGAGTGCCGCACTTACAATATATATAATCTTTTAATATTTAAAGAAAATTTTACTTCTAGAAAGTATACGGTACGAGAAAACAGATTTATTATGCGACATCAGATGTTCAATTTTGCACCACGGAGGGTATGCATGTTTCTGAAAAAATTCTTGTTTATATTTGCCTTCTGCTCTCATTTCTGTCGAAATCCCCATATGTTGAAATAGAGGTACTATATTGACATCTTTCAAACATTACTCTAAGATAGAATGTCAAGACATTTCCAAAACCTCGGTGGTCATATGTCAACATATAACACAGATTAGACATGTAATATATAAAAGTACACTATCTAAAAGTTTTATGAGAGTATCATCATTGAAAAAAAATTAATACATTTTATTGTTTAATATACAAGAGTTGATGAACTACAAACGCTTCACGCCGACAAACTATATGAAACGCACCAGCGTTTCATTAGGTATATGCTGGAGTAAAGCGTTGCAGTTCATACCTCGTGTATTTTCAATTATTTTTTTTCTTAATGCTCCCTTCAAAAAGAGGGGACAGAACTTTGTACCGGTCGGTTAGCAGATCATATGACGTCCGCTCAATAGCTTGAGAACCACTCACTTGATATTTTATATGCTGGTTATGAGTAGAAGAGGATTCTATTGATTTTCAGGTCAAAACATCAATTCTCTCTTGGCACAGAAAGAGACTATCCGCTCAATATTTTGAGAACTTTTCCTCAACAGACATCAACCTTGGTACATAGATACATCGTACAGAATAGGTGACCCTTTTGAGTTTGAGGTCAAATAGATATCATGAGAACCCTTTGCTTGACAGATATCAAACGTAGTGCACTGGTACATCATAAGGGATCTGACCGCTATTAATCTTGTGTTTACCTGGTCAAAGGTGTATGGTCAAACTGGACATAGTGATGTCTTCTATATTTAAGAATGATTTGCTTGATTGACACAAAAATTGGTACACTGGTATATAGAGGATAGATGATTCCTATTGAATTTTAAGTCAAATGATCAAAGGTCAATAGTCAATCCACTCTAGACATAGGGATATATCTGCTCAATGTCTTGAATGGTTTTGGGCCTACTGTCAACTAAATTATGCACGTGTATGATTCTTTTAAATTTGACACCACGGAGGGTATGCATGTTTCTGAAAAAATTCTTGTTTATATTTGCCTTCTGCTCTCATTTCCGTCGAAATCCCCATATGTTGAAATAGAGGTACTATATCTATTAAGAATCATACCCACAGTGTTCACAACTACATCCCATTTATAAGGAAAATACTATCATTACTATTTATAAAGATATCAAAGGCAAAAACCATTGGAAATCTACACAGAGTGGAAATAAAGTTTTGATGAAATCTCAACCACATCGGCTAGAATAGGAGCACGGTCGTTGTTTCAAGTTTTCATATTATAACAGTTGGAGCCCGGATGGGTAACAAAAGTTGCTTAAAGTGTAAAGTTGAATATATATCATATAATATATTCGAAATAGTTTAAAATCTTCTCATGTTTTGTCATTCATGATGACAAGTGAATATGATGAACAGTGATCAATCTCTCAAATTCTATAAACGATACAAAATAAAGAAAGGGGCAGACATCACGTTTTAATAAAAATGAAGAAAGAAAATAGAGGTACACTGTAATGTGAAGATACATAGAAGTATTACATGTACATACACCTGCCATTATCCTGTTAGTGAGATCTACGAAAACTCCATGAAGTTATATATCAGCATACAAATATCGGAATAAACCGAGAACAATGATACAGAAATCGAGATAAAATGAAAACGATATAATCTGTATATAAAAATGCTTATTTACTTGAACATGGGAATGCCATTTAGTGTTTATGGTAAGGTAAGCAATTGGAAATGACAAATTCCTTTTATTCTAATCGCTATGTCCAACTGAATTTTAGGGCTAGAAAACATCCGGGCTCTGGTTAACAATGGCTACACAGTTCTTCGTGTGGAATTGGAGGAATCAAACACGACTGTCTATGCAGAGTATGGCAGTTTTTATATATCAGGAGAAGATGACAAATATCGGATCCAAGTAGCACGTTATAGCGGAACTGCTGGTAAACTCTGAAACACAATATTCACATCGTCTTTTAATTGAGAATCAAGAAAACAAAGTTTTGTAGATTTCTAGTAGAAATGTTGCGAAAAAGTTATAAACGTCGCGCATGTCCTTAAAGGACACATTGCATTTCTCTAAACTTTTTAATTTTTTCAGCAAAATTAAATCATATCACGCCTAAAACTACTTTACATGTGTTTTAGATGAAACAGTTTGCGTAGTTTTCGAGTTTGAAAGCGATGAAATTCAAATCTTGCAATATGCATATTTTTTGATATTTTACGCGCCATTATCTGTGACGTCATATGTGACCTCGAGCAAGAAGATTTGAAAACAGTTGTTAACCATTTCATGAACATATTATATTTAATTGACAAAAAAAAAAAAAAAAAAAAAAAAAAACCCAACCGATTATCACATTAACGGCTTGTAAATAGCACTACATAAGGGTGTTTTGTGTCGTTTAAGGGTGTACCTGCTGTCAGTAGAGAGCGTTTATTTCATTCAATTTTCCAAGGAAGGTATGAGGTTTTGAAAATACGTGAATGTTTTTTGTCGGCACGACGACTTTGCCATAGAAAACCCAAGTAGCATTTGTCCCTGTATTTGGACAAAGACGCAGATAAACTGCGAAAAAATGGTTCTATCGAAGATAAGCACTGTTACAGGATTTCACGTGTTTTATGACCGAAATTAGTATATATTATATATTGCATACATTTCCTCAGGATCTTTAGCCCGTGTTTTAATACAGTCAGATTTATAATAAAATATCAGAAGTTACTTGTTCAATATCATTGTAGTACATTCAGCGAGGAAAGTTCTGCCACGATGTACGTCTATGTATGTCTGACTGTCACCTCTGGATTCTGAAAATGTCCATATCCTTCGATTGGCGAGTAAAATTTAACCCAACCTGTACTTGTAAATGAGAGGCCACTGGCAGATTTCCAGCTGTATGCCCACAAATACAAGTATAACCATAAAGAAATTCGTCGTCACAAACCATCTTTAAACTGACATTTAGACATGCAATGTTTTGAAAATAAAATAACTTATAATTGAACGCCCTGAATTTATAGTCAGCAAGAGTATGTACCTGTAAATACAGCCATTTTGAGTAAAATATTTGGAGTTTTAATTAAATTATTTTGTAAATTTGTGGCGAAAAGGGGGGTCTAAATCTGTCATTGCAATTTCTGTTATGACACTAAACGTGCCTATACATAATCAAGTAGATTGCAATGGGGCTAAAACGAATAAAAGAGGGAAGATACAGAGACGTCAAAAGCATTCTATTGGGGGATTAAACTTACCTATCCACCAGAGAGTACATTTGAAAATATGCCCCCCCCCCTGTATCACACAGGTCTATGATAAAAAAATTATATCAGTCTAGCAATATTAAACAAAATTAATACGCGGGTATGTTAAGGCAGGTCATGCTTCATTTATGCACGTAGACTGCATAATTTTTTAAAATTTGTCTTGCATAGAGAGAGGGAGCTACTAACTCTTAAAAACTATTTTGGTTGTTTACATGAGAACATTTTGTATTATAACAACATGACAAACATGCGCTTCCGTATGACGTCATAACATGACTGTTATAAATAGATCATGGGTGTACCTTAATAGAAAATGTAAAAGTAACACATTATCCCAAGGTTTAAATATTGGTCTAACTGGCGATAATGAAGGTAAAATACCCATATTATATCATAATTACTGATAGAATCCCACCATTTTCAATAAGAAATAATTATTGAACATTTAAACACGAAACCATCTAGCCCATGTTTACATTTTGCACTGATGCTATGTAGTTTCTTTAAAAGTCTTCTTAACAGACGATTCTATCAGTAATTGCCGTGCACATTAGTTTATGACCTTTCAAACGGTGTATAAATATTCTCTGAAAGTATGCGGCCTAATGTGCTACTTTTGCAGTTATATTTCAGTGTGTGACAGAGGAAAATCGGATCGACATGCTAAATGGAATGCTTTCTCCGTCAAACAAAATTGTCAATGAATCATATCAACATACCTTCTTAATATCAATAAATTTTCAGCGTTTCACATGTATATTTCATATATCCCATTTCATATATTTCAAATACTCCACATTTTGTCGATATTAGCATGGCACACATAAACAAATTCCTTGCATGTGTCAACGTCACTCGATGTATAGTCATGACGTCATCAATTTACTTTCATATTGATCAGACAGAAATTACACAACAGCGGTATAGCATTTCGAATTTCGTTGGATCTTAGTAGCTGCATGGTTTATTTTATGCATAAATAAAACTTAAATAAAAAATAAAATCGGAATTTAATATATACTTAGTGATATATTTATTTCAATTATGACGTCACATAGTTCGCGGATTTTATCCTAGTAAAAAAATTCATAGCCTGCCTTAACGTACCCGCGTAAATGTTTTTTTATTTAGTTACCTATTTTACTGCATTTTAAACATATCAGTTGATATTAACAATCCTAGCTTCATGTTGCAGTGTACAAAATGATTTGCACGTCCAGGTACTTTGGAGAAAGTTACCCAAAGATTGCAATCTGGTTTATTTTTGAAAGAGTCGATTGGTATTGGTGGAATAATTTTAGCCCTGATAAAACGATGAGAGCGTTGATTTCCTAATTTAATTGATTTTTTCTTATTTTGGAAAGAGGGGGTGGGGAGGGGGAGGGGGAGGCATGTTATGCAAGATCTTTGCACCACAGGCACTCGACGTTTTAAATATCTATAATAAAAAAATTGCCTACAAAATAATTATGTCAGTCATTATTGGAGACATATGTAAACAAATCAATGTCTGCGTGATTTCCAATTTAATTTTTACCCCTCCCCCGAAAAATCACACCCGACTCGATCAAGAAATTCTTTTTTGTTTCCATTAACATTTTCTTACTCTCTCGTACAAATGATTTCAACTGTTCTCGATTTTGAACAGCACCCATATCAATATAACTATATATATGATATATGCGCAGTCTGACTGTGTTACTACCCAGAAGTTGTCATATTCACACTAAATGTAAGAATACAAAGAGAGATAACTCATGTTTTTCGGAAAGGCCTATATCATTACTAAATAGTGTTTAGACAGCGATTCCTTGTAAACATTATTTACTTGCAAATGCAGATTTCATACTCGCTTTCCTCGCTACATTTCGATCGCTATTTGTATGCACTGGTGGCTAAAAGATATAAGAAATTTATCAACATCGAAATAAATGTTATTCATAGTAAATAAATCAGGCCCCTAAAGCATGAGTTTTTAAAAATAAATAACGCTACCTTTAGAACAAGTTGATCGACGGAGGTCGCATATGACGTCACTGTACCACGTGACTACCTAACTAATTAACTAGGCTTTTTGAAATCAGAGCTTATATTTAAGTCCGTATTGTGGCTAATGATCGCAATATTTCGGTGAAAGAACTATTACAATTATTTTCTATAAGCATACGGAAGGCAAAATGCATATAATTTTGTATACTTTGAACACATGAGATGTGTCCTTTAACTACTAAACTTGATGGAAAAGATCCTTCTATCTGTTGTATGATATTAATTCATGCTTGTTTTTTTATCAAATCATAGACCCCTGTTTCTTTTTCATTGCTATAACAGGGTTACGAGGTTTACCATTGAACAAAATGAGAACAATAATACATTGTTTATCAAGAACAACATACATATAATTATATTGAGTGAAAGGGACACGGAAATATATCTTTCCTCGTGACAGAAAAGGTTCACTTGAATGTAACAGAAAACCTAGGGATGTCACTCCAGCGTCACCCTTTCGTACATTTTTGTAAAAGGTCCAATATCTTTAAAACTATTGCGATCACTAGCCCTAGACTATATATTTCTTAGCGGCATGGATAGTTCAATGGTATACACCAGAAATTATTTGGGGCTATCTCTTAACCATATCATGTCTGAAATGTTTCATTATCTTGAAATTATATACTTCAATGTTCCTAATGCGAAAAATACGTCAATACAATATACATGGTATACAATATGTGGTGAAAAGACATTTTTTTAGTTCTGAGCTTTAGTAAATTTTAAAAAAAGGTGCTGTGGATTATTGAAAACTAGGCCTATTATTCAAGCGAGGGTTGTAATACATAGGTTTATTGTTTAATGTCGCGCAGTTTATCTTGTATTTAGTCATTCTACAAATGTTACTGCACGTATTGCAATTTTGTATTCTAATACAGAATTGTCCTTTACTGACCTTGTCAATGAAAAAAAATCTTTAATTTTATTTTTTAGAAAATCTGAATTTATCATGAATTCCAAGTAGACTATGGTTATGCGTCATCATATTGTTTCAAATTCTTTTGCTCATCACTATCGTATAATGTACATTTTACTTACTAAAAATATCGTCAGTTATGGTGATGATGTAAATTTGCTGCATGTTTTCTAGGTGACGGAATTTCATGTTCACATAAATTCTGCCACAATAACGCGCAATTCTCCACTTATGATAATGACAACGACAACGACCTCCTGGAAACCCATGCTCAAACATGGAGAGGAGCGTGGTGGTATCACGCAGGGCATATGTCCAACCTGAATGGAGAGTATGGTAACAACAACCACGGAGAAGGCGTGAACTGGTATTCCTTCAAAGGATGGGCAAACTCTCTGTCGGCTACCCGGATGATGCTTCGCCGTGCCTATATCGTCTGTATGGACAATCAAAGTTTATAGATTGAAATAATGCGCGGACATAACGCTGTACCGGAAATACTTTATTGGAGAACATGGCACAGTACTGAAGACACTATATTTGACAAGCATTTGTTGAGCGACTGATTTGGTATTTTACAGATTTCCATTACGTTTCCACTGTAAATTTGATATATGATTAAAAAAGGCACGAACAATTCTGATCATTTGAGTGTTGTTGTTTGTTCCTTTGTTTGTTTGGTTGGTTTATGTCCCTCCAGAAATATTCACTCACGTCACCAGCTGTAGGTGAAATATCACAGTTTTAGGCCTAAAAATATGAAAGATGAAGATACATAACAGTGATGAATCTCATAACTCCTTTGAAGAATACAAAATAGAGAGTTGGGCAGACACGAATACTTGCATATACTTAGAATGGGGTCAGGAGTGGTGATAAGTTGGCATCCCCTGTCAACCGGTCATAACCGCCTTAAGCCCTATGTTTTGATCAAGTAAAAGGAGTGATGTGTAGAAAAAATCAGTGTGCCAAAACAGTCTAACTATCGGCATGAAATACGCCAGAGAGCAGTTGACCCATTGAGAGGTTACATTGGCAAACTGAGATTTGTGAAATGTATGAGTACTGTTCAGGATTGTAGTAGCAGTTCGTTAACATAATTTAGACCACATCCTATTGAACCATGCTTTTTCACATATAAATGCCGAGCTTTTGTTAAAGGAGCAATCACTCTCTATGTTTTTAGTTTTAGGTTTAACGCGGCCTTGATACGAACATAACTGGAAATCATGTTTTACCTGTTAGGAAGCGAACGCTCTACCACTTAGCTACCGCAACCGGTTTGAGGGGCTGGTGATATAGTGTACATATATATGACTACGTGAAGATAAAGAACAGTGATCAATATCTTATAAATCATATAAAGAATACAAAATTAAGAGAAGTACAGACACGGACCTATGGACATAGCGGAGGTGTGATCAGGTGCAAATAGGAGCAAATATCTCCTGAGTTTTAGGATATCAAAGACTATATTTCGAAATATATAAATGGCATTCAGAATGCCAGTCACAAATTCTAACCTTCTCAGGTACATCATGTTTGTCATCACCGTCATCTCTAAGGTTAGTTTCCTTTGATTATCAAGATTAGAATTATGCAATATAAATCAGCATCTTAATAAGTAGAATGCATATGAATCCCTGTTGAATTAAAGTGATTTTGAATTACTTTTAATTTTAAGGGCATTGATTTTGTGGAAAGTAATCACAACAAGAAATGTACATGTTAAATATAAAACCAGAAGTATACGTAAATGTATATTACTGTAATCGGTGCACTGTAACACATACAAATTCATAATAGTTGTTATGGGTCAGAATAAATTAAGTATGCGAAATAATTGCAGCCTCCACAGTTCTAAATGTGGTTTTATATCTTGATGATTTGATACACAAGAGCTTTTTCTGCGCATGGTCAGTTTTTAAATCGAGGCAAGCTACTGGCAAACAGGTTGGTGGTACAGGGGTTTCAACAATCTCGATTGAAGTCAGCATTTCGCAAATTCTATGGTCGTTATAACGATCTAGTTTGTCAATACAACCTATAATTAGGTCAAATGACTACGGATAACCCCGTTTACCTAATCGGGATATAGAGCTCACGGCGAGTATGACAGATCGACAAGGGATGCTTACTCCTCCCAGGCACCTAATCCCACCTCTGGTGTGTCAAGAGGTCCGTGCTTATCCGACTATCTATTTTGTATTGCTTATAGGATTTATGAATTTGATCACTGTTCGTTATCTTCACCTTTAATGAACACACTCTATACACTCATCTACTAGGATGAGTTGAGGAAACTTTCATTCATTCTATTAGATCTCAACCATTGTTCAAATAAATCCTCCATTCTATTGGAATTACAAATATGTTTGATTGTCATTTTTAAAAACTCTGACATTTTGTCTGTACGCTTGGAAGGCTAGTTCAAAACATTTTAAGATCATGACTTTGATCTCATCATCTTCTCAACTCGCAGCTCTGGCCAGTGTGGAGTATACATCAGTCACTTTAACAATCAATGCACATTGGAACAAAGTTGACCAAACATACCATAGTTATTTCAAATTTTCTGCAACTTTCTTAAATCGAGGAAAATATTGATCTACTGGTTTTTTCTGTAATTTTTGGAGTTAATCTAATATCTTTAGTTGCATGAAATGCAGTTCTGACAGGTACGATTTCGGATCTATGTTGCGGTTTGAATTTCTCTTGCTGAAATTGGCCTTTTCTCCTTCTCTCTCCGCTCTTTCATTATCTTTTTTTTTTTATTTCTCTCGATTCTTACATTTTCTCTTGATGATTTTCTAATTCCAACTGAAATTCATATTCTGTCATTTTCGCTCGTTCACCCAATTGTTTGGAAAATCATGTTTCAAATAAATTATTCCTGTACATGTCTGTTGTCAACCCGAAATGTTCAGCTATAATCTAATCAACTCATCTTTTTATTCAAATAATCAAAAGCATTTACATTTTGCGAAGCAAGAAAGCCTATAACCGAATTTTTTTTAATTTCTGCTGGCTATGGGATTCAATAAATCCCATAAATGAAATCCAAACCTTGAAAAATGTGTTACGTTTTTCTACCAGACAAGTTCCCAAATTTTTATGGGTCAGAATAAATTCTTAAGTCAGCAAAAATCAATCATAAAGAAGTCAAAAATTTACCAAAAAATATTTACCATTATTGAAAGAAAAATATATCAATAACAAACTGCTACAGATGTAGGCATCTCCTAGGCACCTGATCCCACCTCTGGTGTGTGACCCAGGGGTCTGTGTTTGCCCAACTATCTATTTTGTATTGCTTGTAGGAGTTATGAGATTGATCACTGTTCGTTATCTTCTCCTTTCATATAACATACAATAGACATATATTACCAACATCCGGTGCTGGTTTAATGCGGAGCTGAATTTCCACACGATAATATAATCTGTCAGAAATCAACTGTTATATCAAATTAGTCCCTAAATCTTTTAGGATGCGAAATGAATCCGAACTGATGCTTAATGGAATGCTTAATACCACAAAATTTACAGTGCATTTATACATAAAATGAAGTTTCCAGATCATTCGTTTCCACGACTCAAATATGATAATAGCAAACAAGTGTCATGTCATTTTATATTGGACTGTCATTAAATTCTCTGTAATAAACAAAATTAGATTTTTCTGTATTGTTTTCCTCCTGTAAAACTTTCTAATAACACCATTTTACATCCAGTGAAATGAAACAATTTCCCTTTCCTAACTGGTTTAGTAAATCATCAATCAGGGGTAAAGGCCAATACTTTGCCTTTGTGATTTTATCTCTTTGCTTGGAATTGACACAATAGTTGGGCAAACATGGACCCCCTGGACATACCACAAGTTGAATCAGGTAACTAATGAAGATAACATCCGCTGTCGACCAGTCACACCCGTCGTGAGTCCAATATCTTGATCAGGTAAGAGGAGTAATCTTTAGTGAACATCAGTGTGCCAAGAACGGCCTAACAATCAGTATGAAACACGTCAGACAGCAATTGACCCAATGATAGGTTGTATTTACAAAGTAGAACATCACAATGACCATAATATGTTGTACGGTGTGACCGTTGAGACGAGCGAAGCCCATTAACATCTTGCAACACGACGTTTAGACATTTTACCCCCCCCCCCCTTCATTTAACGCGGGAAATATAACGCGGTGGATGTAAACAGTTACATTGTGACGTCATATTAGCTGCAATGTTTTTTCTTCTTCTCTCAAACCAAGCAAAAACAAAACGTTTGAAGCTATGAGAAAGCTTGTCTGGAATTTAAAAACGTTCATGGTACTTTCTAAACAATCTAATTATTTTAATTATGGGATTGTCAATTAAGTATACCGCAGTGACGGCGACATTTTTCCAGAAGCATTATGGGTAATACTCATCTTTTTTCAGCTGATGAAGAACAAATCACGTGACTCATATGTGTAATCATTGGAGCGAGCTCGTCGCGTCGCTTCGCAAAGCGAGCTTCGCTCGCTATAATTTACAAAATACCAATTTTAACTGATCCACTGGAAAGCCATGTAACAACAACTTTGTCAGTAGCCTGCCTTGATTTAAAAACTGATCATAAGCAGAAGTTCATGCGTATCGAATCGGTTGAGAGATATAAACACTACTTGCATTTGATAATGAAATATTGCTACATGAATCTTCGAAGTTGACGATGAAGAACCTGAGATCATCCCTTTTGTCATGTAGTTGAGTTGTTAATTCTTTGGATGACTGATCACTATGTGTGAATATTTTCTTTTTCCATTTCTGTTGAAAAAGCAACGTTTGCCGTTAATATCTATTTTCAATAAAACATCTAAGTAGGAAGCAGATGTAGAGGACTATGTGGTGTCTTTTACTTCCAGTTCAGAGGGGTATGGCGAATCGACATATGAATGAAAATGATTATTGTTAATAGATAGTCTATATGTGATATATCATCGATATATCTAAATGTCGAGCTGAAGGCCAGACTTTTTCTTCTCATATAGAAAGCTTTTGAATAAACTCTGTTTTATAAGAATATAAAAATAGGTCACCTAACAAAGGAGCACGATTCGTGTCCATTGAAATTCCAACATACTGTTGATATTCCAGGGAATACTACAAAGATATTGTCAATGAGGAACTCTAGCACATTTTTCAAAGTATTTGCGCGCGGAATCAGAGTACAAAGTAATTTTCTGGATGACTGATGTCTAGATACGAATATTTCATTATTTATGTACATTATAAAAAGTAGATGAGCCAACTATAGGTTTACATGACCAAGGGTTAAACTGGACATAGTGATATATTGTCTCCTTTATTTTAAGAATAATTTGCTTGATTGACACCAAACTTGTGCACTGATTCATCCCAAAGAGTAGATGATTGATGTTTAGGTGACGTCTGTCATTCCATTCTGTCCACAGGGAGATATTTTCCGTTGAATGCAAGGTGAAGATAAGGAACAATGATCAATCTCATAACTCCTACAAGCAATACAAAATAGATAGTTGGGCAAACACGGACCCCTGGGCACACCAGAGGTGGGATCAGGTGCCTAAGAGGAGTAAGCATCCTCTGTTGACCGGTCACACCCGCCGTGAGCCCTATATCCTGATCAGGTAAACGGAGTTATCCGCAGTCAAAATCAGTAACAATTGGTATGAAATACATCGGACTGAATTGCTTTTGCAATACTATCAATTAATAATGCAAGTGAATAACCTTTTTCAATTTTGTCCCACTGGAGGGGGATATTTATTTTCAAATATTGTTTGTTCATTATACACCTGAAATTTCGCCAGGTCTAAATACAGAATATATACAAGACTATTCCCTGGAATATCAAATATCAAATGCTCATTTCATAATGAGATAACAAGGGTAGTTTTATTATTACGGATAATATTTCATATTCATTTTTGCAGGCGATCGAAATATCAAGAGATATGTTTATCGCATTCTTTGCAGTGGCTATTACCGCTGTTAGTAAGTGCTTAGTAAGTGCTCAGTAAAACAATTCCAAGCTTATCCAATGACTGCATTATTGCAGATCCAACTTGGGAATACAGCACTGTTTTCAGCCTTCAATGCAATTTAAAGTCAACGTGTACCATAAGATACTTCCGTTTGATACACATACTGTTTTCTCGTTGTCAATTAGCATCTTCTTGTACGCAAATCACTGTTAAAACATATTTCTCTGTATGATGGTCGAATAATAGATTACAACAAAGATATTATATTCGAATTAATAATTTACCAAGTAAGCATTGCCCTGTTCATTTTGAAATACATTTGTCACTGGGGAAAAAGGAAGGGGTTGTTTAATTGCTTGATCCGCCTATCACCAAAGAAAACAAAAAATCACACGTCACATTTTATCACATGACGTTAGTCACAGTGACATATGGATCATGATTTGTCACTTCCTAAGGCCTATACATATTTTCTAGGGATGAAACGATACAGTACCTTCTCGATTCCATTCGATTTTCGATACTTTAGTCTCGATTCGATGATTTTCGATTCGATACAATAACATGTACCAAATTCTTTATAATGCTAAGATTTTCTTATGTTTCGTTGTATCTATTGCTCTCTGCAAATAAATTCTACATATAATGTTAAAACGTTTAACATAGAGCAACACTCTTATCCCTTGTCCTAAAGCCAAAATGTCGCCATACCCAGGATTTATACATTGGGGGTGCATTTTTTCAACTCGACTGCGTCCATTTTGATACAGCAAAGTTTACTTGTATGTTGATTGGGCAATTTTCAATTCCATTGGTTAATCAGAAACCGTGTTATCAAGAGCAATATGTGCTATGATTTTAGAACCGTATCGAACCGAAACAGACCCCGAATAAATCGAACATCGAATCGAGACCACTACATCGCGATTCGGCCGCATCGCTATGCATCGTTTCACCCCTAATATTTTCTTGTGTTGGATTTCCTATTAGCGACAACGTTGCATGCAAGGATAAGTTTTCATGTTGTAGAATTTTTTCCCAGAGTTAAAAGCCGCAAATTATTGCATTTTTTGATATTTGAAGACTTACTTTGGGTAGGCCTAAACAATGCAATTTCCCGTATTTTCTCAATCTGTCGGAGATAAGCGACTTCAAAGTCGATCTCTAACGGACAGCGTATTACACATTGCATGCATAGTCTACACACATTTTCTGTTATGACAAACTTCCCCTTCGATACAATATTTTAATAAATAGGCTAGGCTACGTAGAACTAAGATTAAAGATGGCAACCTTTACAGCTAGACGCTTCGTCGTTGTTGCTAATTGAATCATTGCGCGACTCAGTTGACTTGTATTTTTCAAAGTTTATGTACATTTTGATAAACGAAGGTTAGTATCTTTGTCTCCTGCATCAAATTATAAGGTATGAATTTATTTCTGGGGAAATTATACGAGTATAACCTGGTTCGGGTCAGTTTACGCCTTTTTACAATCCGCTTCCTTCGCGCATTATAAAGCGTAAACTGACCCAGACCAGGTTATACTCGTACAATTTGCCCAAGAACTAAAATCATTCCTTAAATAGATCGATAGAATTGTTAAGATTTTCTTTTCAGGATTCCCTATTTATAGATAGATCTACAAATACGAAACATTCAGAGGAATCCCCAAGATTCCAATAGAAAGTAGTTCCGGCGATTTTTGTTTTCGTTGAACGAGATATTCCAATAATTTTTCAACCAAAGAAAAAGCGTGTAACATGTAAAATTAAATGATTTAATTCCTAATAATAATGCTGAAAATTAATCATGTAATGGTTTACTCGATTTGTACAGAAAACTTATAAATGCAATATCATGTATGATAACATCATACATATACATGTACATATATAGAACAATACCTTAACTTTACTTGGTGAAAACAATCGAACACTCAGTCTTTTCTGTTGGGGGCCAGGTACTTTCACTATTTTAGGTATATTTCTTTTCAGTACAATAGTTCGTTCGTCCTTTGCTTTCTTTTTTGTAAATAACACTGGTTTCTTGCATTTTTGTGGTGCCGAGGAGTGTAAACTCGTACGCTTCTCCGACCAATCTGATTAAAACCAGATCCTGAGATCCGCTCACTTAGATCGCTACACTAGGATCTGACGTAACCCCATATAGGGTCACGTCCGCATGACCTTTCGTTAAGCCAATCAAATTGACCCTGTCGATTTATACCAACGATAATTTTTCTCCCATGAACCTTTGCGTCATTATTTACGTTAGAGATGCAATTAAAATGGCTGCGCGTTTGACAGACGACTGCACATCTGTCAAAACATGCGATTTAAACAACGTCTGCTTTCTCTGCGGGTTTTCTTTCTTTCAAACGCTAAAAAATCCCGATGGAGTTCATAATTCAAGGAAAATAGCAGCGATTGTTTGGTTTGAAAGATGCGACGTCACAATGCACCGTTTACGTCAACTGGCGTTATATTCCTCGCGTTATTTAAGTAAACCATCTTGAAAACTATTCAAATCGTACCCATCCCTATTCATACATAAATCGGAATTCACAATTAATTTAATTTGGGTGTATTTCATATCGTACGTTTGTTGTTTGTATGAACGGAATAGATTAGGCATTATTGCGAAAGTTTAAAATTCGTTATGCGAGAATATACAATTTTACAGTGTGGAATAAACTTCGTGAGAGAGATTACAGCAATTTGTTTACGAATTACCAGGAACCGCCTAAATAGCCATCATTGTCTGTATGGCGCAATATGACTGGCTGATAGTTCTCATGAATATTCCAAGCGAAAGGTCATGCGGACATAACCCCCTATGGGGTTATGTCAGATCCTATTGTAGCGATTGTGAGCGTATTCTAGGATCTGATTTTAATCAGATTGCTTCTCCGACTGGCCAGAACCTTGTTGTTGCAGAAGCCTAGGGGTTATTTCGATGCAACGAACTGTTCACGTTGTTGCACGGACTTATGTTCATAATATCAAGATAAATATTTATCTCGGAGGCTCTTAATCAGCGACATCTTTTCAACATTTAGTACGTGAATTTTGCGCACGATGTCATTTTCTATTAAATTGTTGAGTTTAGAAAACATAATCCATATACGTATTTGGACAGGTCATCACCATCTCGAGGAATATTTCCGTGAGCTGGGACAACACTCCAAAGGTTTCAATGAAAGGTGAAGATTACGAACAGTGATCAATCGCATAACTCCGATAAGCAATACAAATTAGATAGTTGGGCAAACACGGACCCCTGGACACACCAGAGGTGGGATCAGGTGCCTAGGAGGAGTAAGCATCCCCTGTCGATCGGTCACACCCGCCGTGAGCCCTATAACCTGTTCAGGTAAACGGAGTTATCCGCAGTCAAAATCAGTGTGCCAAGAACGGCTTAACAATTGGTATGAAACACGTCAGACAGCATTTGACCCAATGATAGGTTGACGAAGTAGATCATTATAACGACCATAGAATTTGCGAACTGCTGACTTCAATCGAGACTGTTGAAACCCCTGTACCATCAACTTGTTTGTCAGTGAAATTAATTCGTCGATTTTTCACAGGAAAACCCCATAACACAGTCCACACACAGCCATGATGTATGTAGTCTCAATCATCGACACTCTCTGAAAATCTTATCATAGAGAATTTTTGAAGACAACGACTAGTTGTTTACACATTCCATTGGCTTGCACGTGGTGTAACGTAACTTGCTATCTGATTAGATGCAGATGACGTGGTCTACATCCAATCATATGCAGGAACTAATTGACACGAAAGTCATGCTAACACAGCCAATGGTAGTAGAGAAGCGGAGCGGATCATAAACCCTTGTCTAGCGAAGATGGGAATTGATATACGTTTAACTTATCAAAATATTGATTTATAAATTATAGATGTATAATTCTATACTTGACTATCAAAGCAAACTAACTTTGAAGATGAGGAGTCTGAAAATGTTAGCATTTGTGACTGGTATCCTGAATATCGGGTTTACCCCTTATTTGTTTCCAAATAGATTCTATGTTATCCTAAACCTTAGTTATATGGCTATTTTAGCACAGCGTAACATTTTATAATCTGTTTAAGAAATAAAGACCTTGTGGCAGGGAATGCTTACTCCTCTTTCACACCTGGTCACGCTTTTGGTATGCCCAAAGATCCGTGTTTGTCGTTCTCTTAATTTTGTATCATTCATAGCATTTATGAGATACATCACTGTTCGTTATTCGCATTTGTTCATATAGATACATATCATACCCTATCAACCGGTACCGGTCGCGGTAAATAAGTCATAGAACGTTTGTTTCGTAAACGGTAGGTCCTCAGTTGCAGTTCAGCTCGGACAATGGCTGCGTCAAACCTAAAACGTCAATATACATGTACATATGTAGGTACTGATTGCTCCTTCTCAAAACGTTAAGCAGTCAGCAGTGAGAAGCATGGGTCTATGGGATATGTTGTCATGATATAAAAAATCTCACTCTTACGGCCCTGAACGGTAAGCATACATGTTGGTATAATTTTTATACTTCACCTACAGCTGGTGACGTTTCCTTATTGAGTGAAAAATATTCAACGAATGAAAAACCAAACAAACGAACAAACTACAGCAATCAAATGATTCAAATTTTCATTGCTACTTTTAATCATACAACGTGTATATTACATCTACAATGAAAACGTAAAATAATAATAAAAAATGTCAAATCGGTCTAAATAAATGTTTGTCCAATAAAGTGTTTCGGCACTGCCTCATGCTGTTGTACTATTTCAATAGATTAATTCTGATAGTCCGTGGAGACGATTTGAACACGGCGAAGTATCATCCGGGTAGCTGACAGAGAGGTTGACCATCTTTTGAAAGGATACCAGTTCACGCCTTGTCCGTGGTTGTTGTTACCATACTCTCCATTCAGGTTGGACATATGCCCTTCGTGATACCACCACGCTCCTCTCCATCGTCTAGCTTCGTTTGAAAAATAGTTGTTGTCGTTATCCTCATCAAAAGTGGTGAATTGCGCATTATTGTGGCAGAGTACACTTGAACATGAAATTCCATCACCTAGAAAGCATACAGCAAATTTATATCTTTACCCTAACTGAGGATATCTTCAACATGAGTGAAATAATTTGAAAGAATTTGATAGCGTATGATACCCCGATATACTTGGAATATATGATAAATTGATTTGAATGGCAAAACTAGGTCATAAAATGACATTGTCAACATGTTGATCCGATATTTGCGCAACGTATGCTCTGAATTCCCTACCCCTTTTGTTTTGATATACCGCATTACATACAGGGTTTGGAACGAAGATATACTCTGTGACGGCGAATTCTATTTCAGAAGAAAAATGCGAGAAACAGTGCAATGTTTTTCTCTATAAGTGCTTTCATATTTGCGATTTCTTTTCATAAAGCTAACAGAACATACCCTTCTGAAACCTGTATATAGTATTCCTTGATGATGATTACAATTATTACATCTAGTATTTATACTTCCATAGTACTTGCATTTGCTATATTAAGCATTATTATCTTTATTTTTAAGTTTTAGTATATAACAAGGTTAATCAACTTTTAAAAAAGGCGATGACTTTCTAATCAGTTATAACAAAACCGAAACTTAAGATGTAAGATTTATTATAGAATAGCATGAATGAACAACGTCAAAACTGACAAAAAAAAAAAAAGAAAAAAAAAAAGAAAAAAAAAAAAAGAAAAAAAAAAAAAGAGAAGAGATTAAAGGTTATTTTTACTGATTCGATTTTGATAAAAGTTATATTATTTTAAATGTATTGCATTTATCATATAGATTCAGCCGTGGTAATGTATATGGTAAATGTAACAATGGTAATTTTTGAACATCTAAATGTTGAATTCAATTTGACAAGGTCAACATTTGTGTCTTTCAGATTTCATGATAATTGACAAGTCTGCAGGGGGATACATGATTGCAATACGTTAAGTAACATTTGTAAAATGACTGAACTATACCATCTATTTAAAAGATAAACTACGTAGCAATAAACAAGAAACCTATGTGATACAACTCTCGCTTGAATAATAGTCCTAGTTTTCAATAATCCACAACATTACTTTGAAATTTCCTAAAGGAAATAACTAAGTATGACCTTCTCTCTCTCTCACTCTTTCTCTCTCTCTCGCTCTATCTCTAGAAATATAAATAGATATACATGTAGTTAGATAGCGCCAACGACCTTCCATTGAATAACATTGAACTATATAGTCTAAGGCTAGTGACCGCAATAGTTTTCAAGATATTGGAACATTTACATAAACGTACGAAATGGGGAGGATGAGTGCCCCTTTAGATGTTATATTGAATTTGCTTTGTCGCAAGGAACAATTTCCTCTTACTTACTCCTCCTATGCACGTGATCCCACCTCTGGTATATCCAGGTTTCCGTGTTTGCCCAACTCTCTATTGTATATTCCTTATAGGAATTATGAGATTGATAGTAAATTGCCATAAGGGTTGGTTGTACCCTGGGTTAAAAACACGATTGTATCATGCGTAGGAATGGTTGTATCCAAATGACGTTTGGCAATGAACTCTAATTTTGTTATTAAAGGGTAGTTTATCGAAAACGAAAGAAGGTTTTTTGATTAATTTTACGATATTTACTGATCAAGTAAGATTCTGTTATACCTTATGGACTTCACCTCACATATAACACAATATTAAAGATGCAAGCAGTAGTTCTGGAGCAAGTGTTTCGGAGTTTATTGGCAAAATATAATGATTTATAAGTATAGATTGAACACCAGCAACTTTTTGATTCTTTGCATTATTACAATGTATTTCATTGCCAAACCTTGGAAAGCTTGTTTTACATTGACACAATGTATCATTTTGGTTTATACATTATGAAGTTGTCAAAAATGAAATAATTGTGTGTTTTTCATGTGCACCACATGGGCACGCATCTTTGTAAACTTTTTTGCAATCATATTTTGATGATTTTGATTGCCAAACCTTGAAACCCATGTGTAATAAACATTGACACACTTAGCAATTTTCATTACATTATATATAGATGTGAAAGATGGCGATATCTAAATGCTGTTTGATGTATGTGCAGTATGGATTTTTTGTGTGTTAAACTTTCCTTAATTTTGATTACCAAACCTTGAAACCTTGTTTGACAAACATGACAAATTTGGCAGTTTTCTCAACATTACATTACGTAGTTGTGAAAGACGAAGATAATTAAATGCTGTTTTGTGTATATAGAGTGAATTTTACTTATGTGCTGAAGTTTAAAGCAATACAAGCTGTAACTGGCGGTAAATAAATTGAAAAATAAAAGAACAAATAGAATAAAATATTTGTGATTGAATATATACTTACAGATGCCTACTCCTCCTAGGCACCTGATCCCACTTCTGGTGTGTCCAGGGGTCCGTGTTTGTTCAACTATCTACATGTATTTGGTATTGTTTATAGGAGTTATGAGATTGATCACTGTTCGTTATATTCACCTTTCATATGATCTCATTGGATCTGAAGCAATAAACCTATCAAATCAGCAGAAAATATCGATTAACGAATTCTTGTCTTCCTGACAGCAATCCCTGTTTGTAATCTGCGATGTGTATTGACTTCGGAGTTCACCATTTCGATTAAATGCAGAAGTGAGGCACTGCGTAAGTGTCAGATTTGTAAATTATTTCACATTCCCATTTCTATAGCAAATCCATTGTAAACATTTCATTCGAGTGTCACTTTTACGTAATTATTACTTTCTTACACTTATAATACTTGAAGTCATTCATGACACGATGTAATATTTTTAAAACAAACGAAATGTATATTTACTTACGTCAGTTTCTATCTTTGTTTGACCTCGGTCTCATCAACCCGATTATGTTCGGCAATTATCGTTCTCATGTCCGAGTATATACTGATTGCGTTGGAGGCTAAGGCGGTTAATACAAAACGCTCATTGTAGGTATGCTCTCAAACAATATCCCCTTGTTTACTTTGCTGACTGTTTCATCAGATCTTGGTTTGTTATATTAGTTATACCGATTGGTGCATAGTTGGACAGCTGGCATTACCATCAGTTACAGCTTGCATTGCTTTAAATAATATTGATGAGTTTGGTGGCCAAACCTCGAAATCCTTGTGTAATAACCACTGACATATTGTATCGTTTTCTTTACAATATGTAGTTGTGAAAGATGATGTTTAGATGTTTATTTTATTTTATTTTCGCAAATTCTATGGTCATTATAACGATCTGGTTTGTCAATACAACCTATCATTGGGTCAAATGCTGTCTGACGTGTTTCATACCGATTGTTATGTCGTTCTTGGCACACTGATTTTGATTACGGATAACTCCATTTACATGATCAAGATAGAGGGCTCGAGGCGAGTGTGACCGATCGACAGGGGATGATTACTCGTCCTAGGCACCTGATCCCACCTCTGGTGTGTCAAGGGGTCCGTGTTTGTCCAACTATCTATTTTGTATTGCTTGTAGGAGCTATGAGATTGATCACTGTTCGTTATCTTCACCTTTCATGTATATACGGGAGTTGTCCAACATTTCGTGGACAAGCGACCTTTCTTTTTAGTTACCTAGCGCCACTGAGAAAATACACTTTTACAAAACGAAGAGCTAACCATTCTCAATAAAAAGATATAAAAGTTTCAATCTTAATTGACATTGAATAAATCAAAATTACGTTTTTCATCATAGAGAAGCATAAAGCGGCACAATGTAAAAATAAAATAAAATAGCGAATTAAAACAATTGAAACGGAATTACAATCGCTACGGAAAAAACATTGTTCATTTGATTTCTGAAAGTATATTTTTATAGAGGAGTTTTGTTTAGATACTGATGTATCTATCCGGATAATTTTACCATTATGGCGTAATATTTAAATGAATAATGAGTAAGTAAGTATCCCATACATGAAAACTTTACATTTTAATGCGTAAACACTTCCTAAAGAATTCTGTTCTACTTATTTCCCCTAGTTCATTATTTTATAATGTATATAAATTATGGGATAAAACTCCTGGATATCATATTGGATATATAAATACCGTATATCAGGTTTTTTCCGCGTGTATCCAATTTCCGCTTTGTTCGCGACGATTTCCGAATCGCAGAAAATAAACCCGCGTAAATTTGATACAAAGTTTGCTTTTATGATAAAGTTATACGGCCGATCTACCCTGCACATCTCAAAGTCTGTCGAAACTCACAGCTATGAAAACAACAGCCTTGATTCCCCGATTCTTGCTTTTATTAAATAAACAACAACTCAGGTTTTGTTAATTAACCTCATCCGACCCTGTGTTGATTATACGTTAACCAACTAATAGCTTGGGTATAATACCGAGCGAAGCTCGGACGGGCCGAAGGCCCGTCCGCGAAGCAAGGCTCTAAAGGTAACACGTATGTAAAAGAAAAAAGTCCAAATCAGCAGAAGAAAATGAGACAATCTCTATATACGTTCACTGAAATTTTCGTGATCCATATGGGCGCCGCCATTTATTTTTTCCATTACCTGCTTCAACAGTTATTCGTGTTTTATTTTGAATGCCAATAATAGAAGACTCTGACGTGCAATTCGTAATTTAAACACTCAGTTTGTTCAAAGTGAATAGTATAATTATCATTGTAACAGGTTTTAGCAAATAATTACATATAAAACCGTAATACGACTAAATAGATGAACGAGTTCATGAGTTTCTTTAAATAAGAATATACGATAAAATTACGGTTACATTTTTACCATTTTGAATTTATTGGTTAATTTTGTTTAGTTTTATAACGGCCTTTTTGATTGTATACGGAATGTATTATTGTTGTTTATAATTGTTTGCTTTGAAAAAGGTTGAGGCTAAATGTGACGTCACAATGCACAGTTTACGTCGCCTTGTGTTTTATTTCCCGCGTTCAATGAATAGGCGGATCCTGTAAAACTGTTGTCCCCATATAAACCCCTTTAATATTGAGATGTTACTGGGTTTTTAGCGCAAGGAAAATTTCATTAATATATATATTTTTAAATGAATCATAATCTACCATACTTAACGGAATTATGATTACCACTTGGGGCACTCCAATGACCATTACATGCTTCGCTCGGTACAACGGTCACACCGTATACATATTAATTGAGTCAGTGTGTCAATTAAACAAGATCACAGCCGAACTATTAGCAGTGCGTTTTAAAACGAAAGTGTTAGGGACGATAATTCCCAGAATAGTCATGTTCGACTGAAATTGAAAGTAGGAATCGCGTTATAATCGAATAAAGGTAAAATTTCGTGAAAGCACACGAAAATATTGTAAAAATCACAGTAGTTGGTCGCGTTAGATAGGTGGTCGTTTAATACAAGTACAATAGATAGGGTAACGCCTTGGAGTGGATTTTTACGGTCACATACAGCAGTGAGTCGCTTATTTACTTGAATGCAAAGTCGTTGTGTGATCAGTAACTCAGAAATCTTGTAAATCGTTTCCCTGTGTGAATTTTTTGCATAAAAGAATTAAGAGTTATACTTTCACAAGCTGGTTTCTTTTACAAGTTTAAATAATCGTGAATTATATTTTCACGATGACTTTGAAATAGTGAAAATTTGATTCGCGTAAATCTAATACGCTATCTTAGGTTCTGATTCACGGAAAAAACATGACGCGTAAAAAACCTGATATACGGTATAAAGTAAGAAAATAAATTCCAATACTCGAACTTTTATCTATAGCACTTTCGCCCTGTGGAGCCCATTTTTAATTTTTAAAAATCTACTGACGAGCCCGCTGAGCGAAAGAGCTATAGATAAAAATTTGAGTATTGAATTATTTTTTTTTTTACTTTATTCTACCCCGATACCAAGAAAAAAGAATTTATATATATATATATATATAAAGAGGGTCTCTACAACCCAGTAGCTAAGTACTTTGTTACTAGCTTGAAAATGCGGATGTATATTTAATTGCTGGGATAAAATTTAGAAATTCATTTCAAAATTAAGGATGATCTCCCTCATGCATAGCTCTATCGAATTGTATATATATATATATATATATATATATATATATATAATGAGATTTAAAGAACTGGGGATTAATTAAAAGTCACTGACATAAATTTACAGAGCTGCAATTTCATTTCTTTGTTCCATTCATCATGTACTAATTCATCATAATAATTGTTTTTGCAACCTTTGAAAATGTATATCTGGATATCAGTACAGCATATCATATTGTGCTTGATATATGAGGTTTGTCCAAAAAGTTCTTGGACAATTACAAATATTTGTTATTTTATTGGGTGAAAATATATAGTCCGTAAACCAAAATGTTTGTTGTAAAATTCTAATTCAAAATAAAGTGGTTTTAATCATTTTGATAATATTGAATAATATATTCGCCGTCTTAAAGACCTCCAGAAGGTGTGCACGGTCCAGAGTAAAAATGGTACAAACTTCGTTAAAGAGTTGTTTTTTATGTAAATGGCTAAACAGATTTTATAACATATGACGAAACGTAAAACAAATTAATTGTGACATAGATTAAATCGATTATGTCGTTTTGATACGTTGTTAGTATCGGTTATGTCACAAGGATTTTGAAAGAAAAAGCATGTAAAATGTCTTTAACCCCCCCCCCCCCCCAAATAATACGTCAGCACCGTTATTAAATTCTGTGTTCAGCTTGGAAAATCACTGATAGAGACCAAACAAATGATCAAGGAAGCAGAAAAAAATATATGACAGTGTTAATATCATTGGTATATAAGTGGCATAAATGTTTTCGAAAGGAATTTGTGATTCAAAGGACGCTGAGAGGTCTGGAATTCCTCTTCCATATAAAGATAGCACGAAATCCCGTGTTCATGACATCATCACGACATGTTGCGTCCATGTGTGGAGTTAGCAAATCTACGGTGTTTGATATCCTCACCGTAGGTTTAGATATTGCAAGGTAGGTGCCGATTCTCACGATGACCACAAAAAAGGTGTATGCCGACAAGTAGGACTACGTCGAAAGATAAAGGAAATCAAGAATCGTGACGTTACAAACACGTCAATTTCTTTAGCTTCGGACTGGACCGAGCGGCTTGCTTAGGCATAGTATATATGCTGATAACTTTGGTATACGAATATGCGTTGTGATAAATTTTACAAATTTTAAGTATTATGGTCTATAGTAAAATGTTATCATACATTCCTGCTCTTGTCATTATTTAGAAAAAAATATACATGTCTACGAACGTTCTGGACAACCCTTGTATGATGCATGATCTACTGAATTAAGAAACTCATGCAACAAAAAAGGTGGTAAATTTTTCTATTATTCACCTCGACTATGCAATGTAGTATGTTATCATAAAAGCCCGACTATCAGTACTGTCAGTGCTTTGATTTAATGAGGTGAAAATAATAAAATTACACAAATCTGATTTTTTAAAGATAAAACACACGTTCTCCCAATAAGATAAAAATAAAACAAAATATCTTGTCATTTATTTCTCTGAGAGTGGAAACAGATGGCTTTTTATAATTCATTCTAAACAAGAGGCCATGCTATATCTTAAATTGTTAGGGGGAGAGTGAGGGGGGGGGGGGTTATCTGTAAATCCGTCATTGGGATCTAAGTATGTGGCAATTAATGCTCATTTAGTTATTACATGAACATATTTAAACTTGTATCAAATACTAGGATTCTTAACAATAATGATATTGAAGATGCATCAATGCTGCATTGGGATTATTATTTACATTTTAAGGAAATCGGCACATTGCTTTAAAATAGATACTGTGCAATCCTCATTACACTACAAGATTTCCCCTCTAAACATTGTAAATAAAAGCTAAAATAAATGTGCTTATAGAGGGGAGGGAGGTCCAACTCTCCCAATCTACTCCTAGCTCGATAGAAATATATTTATCAATTTTCATGCATTTCCAGGCGTAAAATACGAAGTGGTAGTACTTGATCTAGTTTGAAACCCTGCAAAATAATGCATGCGGTGAACACACTTCCCTTGGATTTTCTTTAACTCCGCGCAGTCATCTGTTGCTGTGCTTTCCCTAATGATAACTTTCAATACTTCTGTATATTATAGGGTAAAATACTGTATATATAGTTGTATAGATAAATGTATTCCACAATTGTCAAGATTCAAGCTTTAGGGCAGGGCTCAGATGGGTATAAAGTGAAAATACATTAAATGAAGTAATCTTTAAAAATCGTCGTTTTACCCTGTAAATTGTGTGCACCATTTTAGGAGGTTATGATCAAACTAGGCTTGGTCCTTTTTAAATTCTTTTTCATGTTAATGGAGTTGGGTTTGATGTTCTCATTTGTTATGGTAAGTAACGATACACCTTTTTTCATATTTTTAAAGAGAGCTTTAATATTTACTAAAGATGACTCTGCAAACAGTGATTGATGGTAATAATAAAAAAATGATGAAAAGTATTGATTCATGCGTACCTTTCGTTAGAAAAGTCTGAATGCAGAATGCGATGACAATTGAATTACAATGATGTAATTGATTGAAAAACTACTTTGGCTATGCTTAATAAAAGTGACAAATACTTTGCATCAGTATAGTTACATAATCAAAGAAAAGCCATTTGTATGATCATTAGTATCAGAGAATCGTTCACGTTTTATTCAACAACCAGGAATGACTGCTGAGATACATGTAATATGACTGAAAATTGAAAGTTACACGAATATAGGTATAATAAGCAAATGCAGAAAGCTAGCTGGATATAACTAAAGGAGAACAAAATCCTTAATGAAAAAAGCCATATATCACTGAAACACAACTGAACAATAAGTGAAAGAGACAAGAATAGACTTTGAAATATCCAAACAGCGGCCACTTCTGTCAAATGAATTCTTAATGGAAGCATGAAAGGTGAAGGTAACGAATATGGAAGACTGTTCATTGAACTTTCGTTGAATGGCGACTGAAACGTGACTGAATGGTCACTGAAACTTGACTGAAAAGTCAATGAAACTTGTCTGAATGGTCACTGAAAGTTGTCTGAATGGTCACTGAAACTTGTCTGAATGGTCACTGAAACTTGTCTGAATGGTCACTGAAATGTCCCTGTCATTCATTGAACTGAATGGTAATGAAATAGTAAGTGCAAGGTGACTCAGGGGTACTTTATCAGTGACAACTATGTTATCATTCAGTTACCATCCAGTCGTTCTTCAGTTCACTGAAAAGGAAGATTTAATCCTGTTCATGAGAGGACGATTGTTTAAAATGCTACATCCACTTGTTATTTCCCCTTGAAGAGTGGGTGTATGGTCCTCCATTTGAAGGAACGTAAATTCTCTTCACCTAAGGCTGTTTTGTACCATGTGGTTATATGTAAAATTAGCCCAACATTTTCTGAGGAGAAATTAATGATGTGAAAAGTGACGTCACCATCAATAGACGACGGACATATTTTCATTAGAGAATTTTAGATAAGCTTAAACACTTCCTTAATGACAAAATATCTCTCTCAGTATCCTACATTTATGATCTTCTAAGATGCTGATTCAGCTATTTTACAAACAGTGATTTGCCTCTGATGCCATACTCTGTAGTTATTCGTGCTCATAAAATTATTTCAAAATGGTTGTACCGGTCGCGATAGTGGTAAAGCGTTAGTTTCATAACGGAGAGGTTGTGAGTTCGAGCCTTGCTCGTTCCATGACCGCGTCAAACCTAAGATGTAAATATAGGCAGTAATTGCTCCTTCGTCAAAATGCTAGGCTTCAATGTTTTTCTGGTATGACCTTAAAAACGAAAGGTCCCGTATAGCGGCAGGTATTGTAACGTTAAAGAATCCTCACCGCTACGGCCCTTCACACTATAATCATAGGTTTAAATTTGAGGTACTTCACCTACAGCTGTTGACGTCTCAATATGGGTGAATAATTCTGGACGGGACGTATAACAACCAACAAACCAATCAAATTGATTGTAATATGCATGTAAATCTCCAAAACTGTGTTTTTCCCGATTTTCATTAAAAAAATATTATGATTATTGTTTTCAAAGACGATGTGAGTTTACCAGCATTTCCTTTGTATCCAGATACGTATATCCGGTATCTGTCTTCTTCTCCTGCTATATAGAAACTGTCATACTCTGCATAAGCCGACTCCTGTAAATCCTCCAACTCCACACGAAGAACTGTGTAACCATTGTTAACCAGTTTCCGGATGTTGTCTAGCCCTAAGATTCGATTAATGACAGCAGTGATGTTAAAATAAATCCATCATTTCCAACAGATTACCTTGCGATAAACACGAAACAATTCAACGGGCATCCTCAAGTTTACATAAATAAGCATATATGTATACATGTACATATTATATCATTTTTCATTTAACCTCGATTTTTGAAGTATTGTTTTTGGCTTATTTCTATATTTGTATACTGAAATATAAATTTAACAGATTTTTCGTACACCTCACTAACAAGATTATTTCAACTGAATTCATTTCCACACTCGCCATGATTCCTAAATCTTGATCCGGTAAATGGTGTAATCCATCGGCAAAATTAGTATGTAAAGCACGGTCTAGTAATTGATATGAAACACGCCAGACGACATTCGACCCAATGGCAGGTTGTATTTGTAAATTAAATCGATGTAACGACCCAGTCTAATTAAAATTAAATGTTGGATTCGCTCACATACTTGCTACACAAGCATCTAACAACAACACATTGATGGTCACATCAGAGGTCAACTTTGCATGAAAAATTAACCATTCGCTACAAAGGCGAAAGTGTCATCGGCATCCAATAATGATCCTCATTATATACTGTATTTGGTTACTTATTAAAGATGGCGACCGATGAAGAAATGGAAGCAATTTAAACCGCTTTGAAGATATTTGATCTCGAGGCTTTGAAAAATGAACAAGAACCGATACTTAAATGTCTTCTTTGTTGAAGTATACATGAATATATCCTCCAATGTCACCATACATGTAGTTCAAAAATTTAAACAAAAACACGCGATAAAGAAGTTACGATCGTGGGTGCCGCCATTTTTTCTCTTTCTTACGTAAACAATGCATGGAATTGTAGGATAATACCCTATTGATATGAAGCGGGAAATTTGATTTGCTGTAGCAAATTTGACCTCTTACGTGACCCTCTATGGGATGTTGTTAGATGTTTGTGTAGCGAGTATGTGGGCGGATCTAACATCTAATTTTAATTAGATTGTGTAACGACCATACGGTTTGCGAAATGCTGACTTAAAGAGGCTCTTGGAATACGCCAAACAAGCTCTTGCATATCTAATCAGATAAGACAGGGGATGCTTACTCCTCCTAAACACCTGATCCCACCTCTGGTATATCCAGGGGTCCGTGTTTGCCCAACCCTCTATTTTGTATTGCTTATACATGCAGGTGTTATGAGATTGATCACTGTTCGTTATCTTCATCTTTCATTAGAGATATATACAGTGCATGCAAGTGATAATGGTGGTTGTATGTTCAAACATTATCGTACTCGCTGATATGCACATCAACATACACCTTCCTAGTATTCATATCATACCTGGAAAATGTACACGTACCATTCTTATCAGATTTTAAAAATGATATGTGCTATTTGAAAAGTTCAATGAAGCAAAGTTTTGCAATCTCAAGTATGCAACACTGTACCTTAATAAGGTTAAGAAAATGGCTATCAGTTAACACAAAAAGCGGTAGGAAAAAGGAGCAACTTCCTTTTTTCAGTGATAATTTTGGTTTAAGTCTTTGCTTGTTAATTGTTCCTCCGAATGTGCTTCACATTTGTTTTCTATTTCTACCCGCATAATAGGTAAAATGCGAAGATAACGAACAATGATCAATCTCATAACTCCTATAAGCAATACAAAGTGGATAGTTGGGCAGAGACGGACCCCTGGATATATCAGAGGTCGGATCAGGTGTCTAAAGGGAGTAGGCCTCCTCTGTTGACCGGTAACACCCGCTGTGAGCCCATAAATCTTAAATATGTTATATCTAAGACTGGGTTACCTTTTCATATTTTAGGCGATTCCTTGACGTTCATCACATGCGCACAATTATCATCGGTACATACACATTGA
Organism: Ostrea edulis; assembly: GCF_947568905.1. Taxonomy (NCBI): domain Eukaryota; kingdom Metazoa; phylum Mollusca; class Bivalvia; order Ostreida; family Ostreidae; genus Ostrea; species Ostrea edulis. Next base: position 44,721,375 of record NC_079170.1, read on the forward strand.
GTCGTAATACATGTAATTTTCGATTACATCTAGAAAACTGAAGCTAAAGAGTTAAACCTGAAATAAGCATTTACTCACCTATCCAAAACTCTGAGTTGGGGTCACCAAATCCTTTTTTATATTCTTCCCAACCTCTGTAGAAGTTTACAGATCCGTCAACTCTTCGCTGTATCATCTAACACAATTATCAAACTGATTTCAGGATAAACGTTTAAATAATGAATATACATATAATAATATATATGTATGTGTGTCTCATGGTGAAAAACATCGAATATGTAATTCTATAGATAGTTAAATTTTCAGGAGTATAGGGGACACTTTACCCAGGATACATGATAAGTAAAACTGACCCGACCATATTTCCTTAGATTTGCAGATTTGGAAAATTCATACTTTTATTTCCCTCCAAGGAGAGGTATTGGTGAAAATTGGTTCAGTAATTTCAAAGATGTTGGGATTTCAATACTTTACGTATGATGAATAAAGCAGGACGATATATGGGAATGGATTGCAGTTATTGCTCATTACATGATTTCCTGTGGGGAGAGGGTTTATAGTGAAGTACTATATGATAAGTTTTTTTTTACATAGTTACCGTCCAAATATGTCCATTCGACTTCATGCAGTTGGCTAAGAACATCTGGCCATCTAATTTTACAGTGTGAGTCACCACGTTGCCGATAAAGGGTGTAACGGCATCACATTCAGTATCTTAAATAAAGCTACACAAATTCATTCACTTCTTATAAATGATTAAAGCTCCTGCTTCATCTGCAAGTATCTAAATTCATTATACTAGATCGTGTGTAAAACAATGAATGGTAGTTAACTATACACAAATTCCAGAAATGATGGAAAAATAACACGTGATATGCTAATAAGACTGTCAAGTGGTTAGCACTCGACTTGTCTGGGAAAGAAAGTGCTAAAAATGACGGGTTGTATTTTAGAAATATTTTTAAAACTATTTCAATGCATATCTTTACAAGTTAAACGGTTTTGAGAAAATGACTTTTTATGTTAGTATATTGTAAAGGAATACTAGTTCTGTTCTATATTCACATTTTTGAAAATTACTTTACTTTTTTCAGAAAGTAATACAAAAGAGAAATCTAATTTAACCCATATTATAATAGCATTATGTTGATTTATTATAGATAAGTGTCTACTTCAGATATATTGAAATGCAGGGGATTGACCTGAATTGTCCATTATATGAAAGGTGAAGATAACGAACAATGATCAATCTCAATGCAAAATAGAAAGTTAGGCAAAAAGGGACCCCTGGATATACCAGAGGTGGGATAAGGTGCCTAGGTCACACTCGCCGTGAGCCCTATATCCAAAGTTCAATTTAACCAATGTTGATCTACATATAAATTAATGTTACAGGGGGGTGGGGGGGGGGGTGGGTTAACTTCAATATAACAGATAGTTCAATAAAGACAACTTCAGTGTAAGTGGAGTAGATTATATTTACATTTGATAAAGGGAAAAAAGGATATTTGCAAAATTTAAAAGTGATTGATAAGAAATGGATTTTCAAAGTCACTACACACAACACTATCAATAACATCACGGAGAGTAAGCATAGAAAGGGCTCTCTCCATGATATATTGACTTCATATATGGCAAGTAGGACACATCAACTAAATTTGTTAATAAGTGCAAAAGTCAACTCGTACCTTGTGAGATCTCCTCTTTAATTTGCATTGCGAAAAAAGAAAAAAGATAATTGTAAATAAAGATATTTTCGACAATTTGATAAAATAAGTGAACGTGTTTTCTTCGAGAAACTAGAAACAAATAAACAAGAGGCCCACAGGCCTATCAGTCACCTGAGTACTAGTGAAAAGCATCACTACTCTCAAGAACTATGAATTCTAGAAAAAATCCCTGTTCTGAATATCTAAACTAAATTCTAATGTATCAAAACAGTATAAAATAAGATGTTTTTAAAGCTTCAATGCCCTCAAAAGCGCATACAATGATTAAAAGTTTTACATAATTAACATTAAAAGATATGACTAAATTGGACCCATCCTCTAGTCGAAACTATGGGTTGTGAAACTCACTATTTTTGAACGTCCTTTTTGCTATTACCAAGTGTGCATTTAGATTTTATGCAGCATAAGCAAACTTCAATAAGTCCTTCAAATCATTATAATTTTTACCCCCCCCCTCCCCTAAACCGAATCCTTACCCCTAGGATCATGGAATTAACAATTGTGGTAAAGGATTACCTACTCCTTCTAAATATTTATTTAGTTTCAATTTAGTATATATAGCACTGCCTCGCCCTGCGTCAGAACCCTTACCCCCGGGATCATGAAATTTACAATTTTGTTAGAGGCCTTCCTTCTCTACATCGCTATACATTTAATGTTTTGTGTGTGTGTGCAGGACCCCTGGAATTGACAATTTATCCCCCCCTTTTGTTCCAAAGAAAGTTGGAAGTGTAGTTATCAAAAAATAAGTTAAAAACGTATATTGTTCACACATTTAATAACTGGCCATTTTGGCCCCACCCTGACACCATGTTAAAAAAGTTCAATTGTTAACACACGACGCACAACATACGTCGCACGACCACGGATGAGCACCAATTGCAATAGGTCACCTGGGTAAATTTTTCCCCAGATGGCAATCAATCTGGCATTTATAAACACTTGTAAAGGTACTCTTCCCAGTTCACCATATATACATACATGTATGAGTAACAGTACTATTTCCGGGTTCACAATGTGGGTTCGGAAAAACGATATGAACTCGTAGCACAGGTTAATAACTATATACAAATCATGTAGGTCAGTCACATGTATTCATGCGCCATGTAAACAAAATAACATTACATCCTTTGAAGTTGGTGACTGTTAAAACGGACGGTAAAGTGCATGCATGCAATTATAACCGAAGTTGGTCCAAGAGGAGTTTGTGTTTTTATGAGGTGAAAATAAGCGGCAATTTGACTTTGAAACAGAAATTTCAAGCGACAGGTTAAGTTTAATCCCCCACACTGCGACGGAGCAGATTACTCAAACAATAACAACGCGAAAAAAGAAACCCCGCAAAATTGCGCGTGCTGACATACAAAAATGTCCACTTTCTAGTTTCACTACAAACGTTATTCAAATCTATCATAATCATTCCCATTTCATTTGTTATTGTAATATAACAACATCACTTGGCATCAAGAGTTTAGGTTAAAATTTCAATATAGCTACATGTATCACGTTGACATATTTATCTTTAAATCTTATTTCTTGCGTTCAAGGACATTTTTCAGACGACGCTCGGCTGATCTCAAAATGAAAACAATGATATGAAATGGAAAGTAACTAAAATATGCATTTATTGATAGTTGTGTGATAAATAGAATCTTATACTCTTGCTTATGGCATATGCAATTTATGAAATTCGTTGCCGGGTTTAAATATTTCCCTCGACAAGGCTCGGGAAATATTAAAACCGGCAACGAATTTCATAAATTTCATGTGAAGGCTCGGAAAATATTTGAACTCAACAACGCATTTCATATGTCATAAGCACTCGTTCAAGATCCTCTGTGTTTACATAACTCCAAATGCAACAATTTATTTACATTATCATTATCATATCCCACACCTTCAAACCACAAAATAAAATTGAAACAATTGCAAAAGAATATCGGCACAATGTTCTAGATTTACGTAAACGTCTAAACATAGCTATTCTTGTTTGCTGTACAAGACTCACTTTATTCTTATGAAAAGTATCTTTCCTTGAAAATAAAATACCTAGATATAGAAGCTCTTCTACAACTGTCAGCATCTCATTATATGTGAAATGAATATTTTCAGAACATTTGCGTTTTAATAAAATCCCAACATTTGAGTTTCATACATTTATATTAAGCTTCCAAGTTTCACAGTGTAGATACATGCCATTCAAGGCTACTCGTAATTCAGATGCAGATTCAGCAACGAGCACAGTCTCATCAGCATATACCAAAAGATATAATTTGAAGAACACTTCAATATCATCGTTTTTAAATAATAAATTATACAAACACCAACAAGACTGAATTCGATATAAAATCAGCGAGGTCGTTGAAAAATAGTGAAAAAAGTAGATGGGACAAATTTGCTCCTTGTCTTACTCCAATATTGGACATATGCCATATCACTTCTTGCACAAAATTTGGCGTTTTATATACAGCGGGTGTCACGGCGGGTGTGACCGGTCAACAAGGGATGCTTACTCCTCCTAGGCACCTGATTCCACCTCTGGTGTGTCCACGTCTCCGTGCTTGCCCAACTATCTATTTTGTATTGCTTATAGGAGTTATGAGATTGATCACTGTTCGTTATCTTCACCTTGCATAGGTTTTGTAATATAGGGAGCATTTTTCCATCTACATTACGACGTAACAGCTTTTGCCATAATAAGACTATTCACTGAATCAACTGATTTTTGTAGGTTTTCTTTTTAAATATATATATTTTATTTTTTTTATCCCAACCCAAATTGTATGCTTCCAAATAAAAAATATATATATTTTAAAAAACCCTGATTTTTGTAGTTAATAAATGCAGAATATAGTTTTTGTACTTTGGTTACATGCAAGTCATCTAGATATTTTAGATTTAAAATATTGTCAACAGTTCCATAACACTTTTTCAATCCTGCCTTTCCTCACAAATAATACCAACATTTACAATGTAACAAGATGATCTATTGTTTATGATACAGGTAAGATGTTTCACGATGTTCGGGATCCTGGCAAAATATTGAGCTAGATACGTGCGATTGAAAATAAACGATACCCTTCCTTCAGAAAAATTGTTGACGCGCGGATGTTTAACTGTTATATGGTCAAAGAAATTAAAACGGTACAGGCACAAAACTGCCAGTTACTCTACTAATACACCACTGAATAATAAAGAATAATTTATTCTGCTCGATCTTCAGTTCCGCGGATCGTCGGTAGGGAAGCATTTTATAACGTGAACAGTGCTTTGTTTTATTTTCCATAAAAAAAAACTCAGAATTAATGTGACATGAACACGATTTTGGTACCCCAAATAATTTAGATATCTAAATAATGATATGGTAGTTAGTATTTGATTTGCGTAAAGCATATCAACAACATCAAATTTTAAAAAACTGACGCAAACATCCAACCCTGTCTTTTTTATGTCACGTGACTCAAAATTCAACTTGGGCCCCAAATTTACAGCGTCAGTAAAAATTGCGTTTTCAGAAGAAGAAAAAAAAAAAAAAAAATAAAAAATCCGTTCTTTTTTCTTTATATTTATTTCGTAATGCGATTTGTATGTCGAATGCTTTTGACATACCTTTTAGAAATACAGTATCGGCGTTATCTTTTCCTCACACGGTTTCCTAGCTACGTCAAGCGTGTTCAATAACGCTATTTTGGGAGCCAGATATTATGTAAATGCAATTATATTCCGCATAAAGATATTTCAATTCACTTATTTATGTGTATCATCTTGATTTCTAAATCAAAAATACTGTCAATGTCAATCGGCGTATCATTTAGAAAACTATGCTGGACTAAATAATAATTTTTCATCAAAACGTATTTCTGGCGTCCATTTCAGAGTTCTGAAAACGCACAATTATTTTCTATATGTACAAAATCCATTGATTGTATACTAGCGGAAAACAGAAACTGTGGTTTAGAAATTTTATTCATAGATTCAATGTTTTTCTGTTTCAATACATTGAATAATGTCAATGAATACAAAAAATTCTAATAAATTACTAATCACGTCTCGCTTAGAATCGAAACTCCAGAAAAGCGTGCTTTGGCGATTAAGGCGAACCGAACGCGAAATTCAACAAACTGAGTACTCTAACACGCGTTTAGTATATCAAACTATGCCTTTAAGAACAAAGACAGATCAAAGAACAATTTTATGCTTTTATAAACATTTAAGTATAGATAGATTCTTTTTTCCCCTCAAGTGTATATTGCAATAGGGTTAAATTGCTCGGCATTTAGAAGTGAGAAGTTAGAATCATACACCTTAAAAACAGAGATCCTGTGTTTATAACAGATTTTGGCACGTTAACCAATGCTCACTGCTACAGTCCATAGCACTACACATAGACCCAAATATGTGGTACTTAACCTATAGTTACGTCTCAGTGTGATGAATTCGCGATGGGACGTAAAACAAACTCGTTCTTTAATCAAAAAGAGCTATGCAAAGCGGGACATTCTCTCGTAATATAAGAAATATGTTAAAGGTGAAGATAACACTTCAATAGTCCTTGAAAGCTATCACATCTTCGAGTACCCTTATGAATGGTGAAGATAACGAACAGTGATCAAGCTCAAAACTCTCAAAAGGAATACATGTGCAAAGTAGAGCGTTGGGCAAATATGGACCCCCGGACATATCAGAGGTGGGATCAGATAGGGAAGGAATAAAAACAACCAACATATGATATTTCAAAACCTTTTAACACAAATCAATAGGGTTCTTCACAAACATACATACACACGTATGCCCGTACTTGCGCGTGCAAACATGCATACATACAGAAACACACAGAGTTCCCTTACTATATCCTCTCTCGCAATGAATTGCGAACGGATAATAACGTTGTCTGTATGTACACTTTAAAATTGTCCATGCACGGGGTGTCAGGGTTTCTCGGTCTTATGAAATGTGAAGATCTCATAACTTTCAGAAGCAATACAAAATAAAGAGTTGGGCAAAAACGGACTCCTGTGCACACCAGAAGTGAGATCGGGTACCTAGGAGGAGTAATCATCTCCTGTCGACCGGTCACACCCGTCGTGAGCCCTGTATCTTGATCAGGTAAACGGAGTTATCCGTAATCAAAATCAGTGTGCTAAGAGTGGCCGAACAATCGGCATGAAACATGCCATACAGCATTTTACCTAATAGTGGTTTGTATATTGTCAAGGTTCAAATTTTATGTCATGATTGTTTCAACGTGTTTTGATATCAAGCATATCAAAGGCAAAGACAATATCATAGCAGATGCCTTATCAAGAGTGTCATAGGTGCATTTTTTGTTGTTCCTTTGATTGATGTACATACGTATATGTGCATTAGATAATTGAAGTTTTCATTGCCATTTAAACCTTTATATGGGGGATGTATTGTGTACTACTTGCACTCGATTGACACCTGTGACCTAGATTGTTTTCGAGCTCGACATTTACCTCTTTAGTAAAAAGATGACGTGATTGTTGCATAACTGTTGCATATTTTCCAAGATTGTACTAGAAAATTCATTCTTATAATAAATACACTGAACTGTGTATGATAAAAAGTTCTGGTTAGACAAGCACTTTAGACATTTGGATTATCTTATAAATTGGAGCTAAGATTTTGGAATGAACTGTTTTTTGTGTAGATTCAGTTCGCCACAGACTTTGATCATTCTTCAACTATCGTAAGTTAGTATTTTGCTATTGTTACAATTTGCTTTCAATTATTAATTGTAAATAAATTTAATAAATTGTTTAATTGTATTTGTTAGTAAATTCTGCTGCTGTGTGACCAAGGGTTAATTCTGACCAATAACAATGACCAAGAAAAAAATCTTCATGATTACCAAATCTTTTTAAACAAAATAGTAAAGATTTTTCTATTAAAGATATACCACATATCAAGTCAGTTATCCACTGTCCGTTTGTCTGGCATCTGAACACCCGTGAACCATTCTGCTTGTAATTTTGGAAACATTCAAGTTCCATATGTCTTCCAATCCCAATCCCTTCCCATCTACCGACGCTGCTCAGATTCACTCCCAACTGGGATGGAATGCCACAATCTGATGACAAGGAAAATACTGTCAAATCTGTGTATTTCGTGTGGGTTAATATCTCGTGGCTATCAGTATTATTTCGTTGTCGTCTTTTAAATATTCGAATCTAATTCTGGGAGATAGACATTCATAGGTACACATGGTCATAATATAAAATAATGGGAAATAAAACACTACTTCTTAAAGCATGGCTAAAAGGAAACATATTTTATTACCTGATAAAACGCATTTAAACTTGCCCATTGGTAATGATTTGCATTTTTCATTGATGGAACAATTTGATGCCGAACACGAAGATACAATATCCTGCAATAGGAACGGAACAGATATAAATATTCAACAAACTTTGACTTCACGTGAAAATATCGATTCAAAATGTTAGTGATTACATATAAGATATATCGAGTAGATTTCATTGCAAATATCTTAAACCGTTATCAATATGTGACAACTATAGCACCCACTCTTGAAATATATGATCTAAAGATAAAACTAATAATGCAGTTCATATTTTCACTAACTTCTCTATATATCAATAATACCGCTGTTTACACTCAAGGGATTTTCAAAGTACCAGAGGGAATATCTACTGGATAAAGTATCCCATCCTTCTTCATCAAAGGTAGCTGTCAACACGTAATGAACAAAATGTTGAGGAAATTTGGGTTAGTTTGACGTATTTTGATAATCAAAATGAAATATATCAAAATAGTTAGAAAATTAACATAACTACACGTCACTGCTGTCGATGGTATATGCAAAAGCGATTGATAAGTAGGTTGTGTAGGGTTATGTCTACATCCACGTCTATAACTGTAGTGTAGATATCTGTATTTAACCGTAGTGTGAATATTTATCTATAACTGTAGTGTAGATATTTGCATATAACTGTAGTGTAGATATCTGTATTTAACCATAGTGTAGATATTTATCTATAACTGTAGTGTAGATATCTGTATTTAATCGTTGTGTGGATATTTATCTATAACTGTAGTGTAGATATCTGCATATAACCATAGTGTAGATATTTATCTATAACTGTAGTGTAGATATCTGTATTTAACCATAGTGTAGATATTTATCTATACCTGTAGTGTAGATATCTGTATTTAACCGTAGTGTGGATATTTATCTATAACTGTAGTGTAGATATCTGTATTTAACCGTAGTGTGGATATTTATCTATAACTGTAGTATATATATCTGTATTTAACCGTATTGTGGATATTTATCTATAACTGTAGTGTAGATATCTGCATTTAACCGTGGTGTGGATATTTATCTATAACTGTAGTGTAGATATCTGTATTTAACCGTGGTGTGGATATTTATCTATACCTGTAGTGTAGATATCTGTATTTAACCGTAGTGTGGATATTTATCTATAACTGTAGTGTAGATATCTGCATATAACTTAGTGTAGATATCTGTATTTAACCATAGTGTGGATATTTATCTATACCTGTAGTGTAGATATCTGTATTTAACCGTAGTGTGGATATTTATCTATGACTGTAGTGTAGATATCTGTATTTAACTGTAGTGTGGATATTTATCTATAACTGTAGTGTAGATATTTGTATTTAACCGTAGTGTGGATATTTATCTATACCTGTAGTGTAGATATCTGTATTTAACTGTAGTGTGGATATTTATCTATAACTGTAGTGTAGATATCTGTATTTAACCGTGGTGTGGATATTTATCTATACCTGTAGTGTAGATATCTGTATTTAACCGTAGTGTGGATATTTATCTATAACTGTAGTGTAGATATTTGTATTTAACCGTAGTGTGGATATTTATCTGTAACTGTAGTGTAGATACCTGTATTTAACTGTAGTGTGGATATCTGTCTATAACTGTAGTGTAGGTATCTTTCTATAACTGAAGTGTAGATATATGTCTATAACTGTAATATGGATATATGTTTATACATGTAACTGTAATGTTGATATATGTCTATAAATGTAGTGTAGATATCTGTCTATAGCTGTAGTGTAAATATCTGTCTATAACTGTAGTGTAGATATATGTATATAACTTTAGTGTAGATATTTGTCTATAACTGATGTGTAGAAATCTGTCTATAGCTCTAGTGTAGATATCTGTCCATAGCTGTAGTGTAGATATCTGTCTATAACTGTAGTGTAGATATCTGACTATAACTCTAGTGTATATATCTGACTATAACTGTGGTGTAGATATCTGACTATAACTGTACTGATATGACTTTGGGTATATTTTGCTCAAGTCTTTAAAAAATCGACACATTATCAAACGCTAAATGAGTATTTTGCAAGCAAATAAACCAGTTTAAACTCGTTATGATTTTATCTATCAAAACTAGTTAATTGATAATTCCACCGCAATGTTGAACCAATATAATATGGCAATCTTTCTTACTAAATCCTATGCAGCACACGGATTATGCCCGTAAAACTTAACTGTACAGTTACCATGTTTGATAACCTATGAATTAAAGTCAGTAGTTGAATTCTTTTGAGGCTGGAGTTTCTCCAGGTTGAAACCATCCTCAAGGTACAACGGTCAAGGAGAAATTACGATATTTGGCCAGCTAACAAACTAGTTGCCCTGGAACCTGGTCAACAATTTTAACATCATACTCACAATATCCCAATCCTCCTTTTCACTGTAGATCCACCCCGGACTTTCCAAAAATCTGTCACTGGCTGAAGATTTATTTTCATAGTTTGTTTCACAATAATTTGTTCCTTTGTAATAACTCACAGATTTACACCGTGTTGTTCTCAAACACTCCTCGGCACAGTCTAAAATACTGAAATTAACAAAAGAATCTATCATCTTTCTATCCAGTCTGTGTCCATATTGTAACTTTGAGTAGCTGTCCTGTAAACGGGCGTGGCAGTAGATAACAACAATCATCACAAGGACCAGGGTCTGTTTCCTTGCCATTTAGAAGTTCTTGTGCGCTAGATTGTACAATACATCGGAAAGCAGTTTTGTTGTACAATATCTGAAGGAGTTCAGCTAATACTGTGCCTCTTTCTGGATGCTGTGTATGTATGTCCGTGAGATGACGGAACAATCAATGTAACTGTAATTCAATAATATATATTTAATAAGTATCCGGGAAATGTCAGCAAACACCGTTACGTCAGTGATGTCTTTTATTTGTGTTTCCATGTTTCAAAGTGAACAATTGATTAGTATTTATTCATTATTAATTGAATCCCGCCAAAACAGGTGAGGTTTATATGAGCTCTATATCTTGATCAAATAACCGGATCAACCCGTAGTCAAAATCAATTTGTAAAGAACGAACTTATTTGGAATTAAGGATGCCAGACAACATTTACCCCGTGACAGATAAAATGTCAATAGTAAATGGACTGAAATTTAATTCAATGCATATCTCTAGGTACTCAACTTCGATTCCGTCATTTAGCTATACATTATTGAATTTTGACGACATCAGAACCAATATTTTTGAAACATTTCGATCGTGATCATGAACCCGTCGGTAACATTTACTGTACTTCATAAGTTTCGGATCCATACTTACACCAGATCCCTCAATTGAAGGGAATTACAACACATGATATATCTCTCATGTTTTAAATTCACTCTGCATATGTAGTTTTATTGTAAGTAAAGCCATAAAGGATAAGGGGGGGGGGGTGATAATCCACTGTAAGTCAGGTAATGTCAAAAATTAATGAACGTCACATACAAGATCATGAAAGACACATTCATCATATACATACAGATTTAATCATTGCAATTCTTTTTTTCTTCTTTTTTAGTTGTTGTTGCAACTTTCAACTGAAACTATTGGCAAAAATATCCCATAGAAGAACATTCAATTTTTCTGTACATTTATTAAAAAAAAAAAAAATGAAAGCACAAGTGTGATTTTTAGGACATCTGACATCTAGTAAATCCTGGGAGATGTAAAATAACCTCCAAGCAGTAGATATTTATTTCAACTTAAAGGATTAAATAACCTGAATAAAAAATTAAAACATTTTTCTTTAACCACTTATGAGTTCAGTCATAGATAATATATATTTGATAACAATTGGCTACATTCAATTGCAACAATATCACTGATGATATTCTGGAGGTCTTCGTCATTTTCTGGACACTCCCCATTTTTCACCATGTCAATACAAGGAAAGTAATTTTTTGGTTCCTTGGAAAGCAGGGGTATGGCTGTCTTACTTCAGAAAACATCTGCAAAATAACAAAACCATTCTTATTATTGCATGAGTTTGCCTCTTGTCAGGACCCCCCCTCCCCCGGTCATATAGAAAACCCAGGCATATTAGCATCACACGTGTTTTGAACGTTAAATAACCAGAAAAGTTTTTATGATATTTAGAAGCTTTATGGCCACGTTTAACCATAAATTACATTTTCAGCAGCTCATCCTTTGGTATTGAAATCCTCCTTGCAATTTATTCACTGTTTTTATTGCACAATAATATGCATATGCACCTCTTTTAATCATTAAATTTGAATTTAGAGATCGAGATAAAGATTTTCATTTCATTGTGAGAATTTTCTATCTCAAATGAGCATGCACTGATATACTCTTTGTGATCTAATAAAATTAAAAACTTGATAATTAATTGATTTATAGATGGTGTTTCTTTTTCTAATGTTCACATAAAAAACAATATTTCATGGGTCAAATTGTCTAAACAAGGGGTGGGTTGTCTAACCAAGGGGTTAAGTTGTTTAAACATGGCTTGCCTGAAGCATAAAACTGAAAGTAATTACACAAGGTGTGAAACACTAATGGCAACAAAGAACAATAAACAATGTAAAAAAATTTGATACGAAAAGAGGTCTTGTTACAAGGATTGTTAATATGAAATATGACAGCCCAGTTTTAAAATTTGGGTCAAATTCCAAATTTAAGGTAAAAAACTTTAGCAAAAAAAGTAATTTGACCTGTAACCCATTGATATAAATGTATGTATAAATTTTCAAATCAATAGTTGCAAACACATTCCCAAAAGTCATTAAAAACTGTTAATGCACAGATGCACACACAGGCTGAGGCCAGATAAAATAATGTGTGGTTCTGGTTACACTCCCTTGAAAAATAGGGTAGGTACATGTAGGTAGGTAGGTATTTTATTTCATTTTTTTAAATTGACTATTTTAATGATAGATTTTAGATGGAAACACAATTTTCTTTTACTTTCACTTCTTTGCATATACCATTTATATATTATTGATATGTATACATGTATATACCTATCAAAATTGGTAGGGATTACCCTAGTTTTGACAATTCTTACATATTTATTTCAAATAAAAAATAAATACAGGGGAGAAAAATCGGTGCAATTGCCAAAATTATGTTTTTGAGCATGAAAGTAGGAAATGATATTTTTTCAAGCCCTTCGAAGTTTTTAAATCTATTCAACTTTTTCAAAAATAAGGAGGGTGATCGCTTATTATATTCAAACAACCTGAAATTTGTACTATTGTTTATGTAAGCACTCTTTAGTTCTAAGTCACTTTCTGTCTAATGTTAGATGATCTGTAATAAATGTTTACAGTTAACATTTTAGTGGTATCTATATATTGGCTGAAGGAAAACGGGTCAAAAGCCTATATATATTGTGGTATATACTATGCAATCTTGAAAAAAGGTGTGCATTATATTCGGCAAAATACGGTAACTGATTTTGGATAGGGTCCAAAAAAGTTTAGGGTCGAGGGTAAAATCTAAGGACAGTCAGGTAACATTACTTGACAACGGATGATGATGTCTGTTAAGTCTAGATCATAGTTAATGCACATCAGGTGTGCAGTGCAGTGAACAATGATTCTGGAATTCACACAATTTCTGATGGACATTTAAAAATCTCAAGTGTGCTGAAGTATACTTCTTGCAATCCTGATGTAAATAAACTCCCTCTTTCCTTGAAATTTTCACCAGGCTATAAATTTATGTTTCATCACTTTTTACCCATTCCATGTTGTTGTCATCTGCCATATGAATCATTCTTCCCTACCTTCTTCCCATGAGAGTTCCACAAAGGGAGATAATTTTTTGATACAATTTCCGAATTTTATACTCCAAATAAATTACTTTCTATTTATTTGCAACCAAATTCCCGTTTAGTAGTGATATTTCTGCATAAATCTGTGTTTTAAACCACGAAACTATTTATTTTAAGCGTTTCTTAGGGTTTTATGACTCACTAAAAATAGCATTAATTTGAAAGTTACACAAACTTACTAGTTCAAACACTATACGACTTAAATCTGGAGAATGAATTTTAAAGTTATGTTCACCAATTCAAAGATACCGTTCGAATAGACTATGCGGAACTGAAATTATATGTGATTATTCTGCTTTTGATATTTTAATGACTAGCTGAAAATACACATTTTTGCATGAGATTGATGTGTATATTGTGCTAAAATAGAACGGTCCATTAGGTATTAGTTCGGGAGGTACTCATCGATTTTGCCACAAAATATGATATAACTAGTAAAATACTTTTGAAATATCATAAAAAGGTTTGAAAATTTGACAACACCTTCCATAATAATTTTTTGGTTTTGCATGGTTCAATCGTAGACAGCCTCTTAAGAAACCTTCATGCACTGCTACGGTCGTACGCGCTAAGCATGTGTCCTTCACTTACAAGCGGTGACGTCTCAATATGAATGAAACGTTCCCGACGTAACGTAAAACAAATAAACAACCAAACATCCACCTTGTTCAAAATAAAAGGACAGATGTCCATGTACGATTGTTAATGCAGAAATGACCACGCCCCCTACACAGAAATCAAGACACGATTCCAGCATTAGACCCAACAAGTCTTCTAAGAATTAACAATCACAAGGTTTCCAACCTCAAAAAACAAATATCCAGCATTCATTATTGAATGACAACGTTCGCTTCTAAAATACATGTATATCTAACCCGGTGGACCGCACACAAAATACACAAAGATTTTCATCGTTTTCGATAGGTTAAAGAACAGCATAAAGTGACTTTCTTATAAATTTACAAAACGTATTGGGCTTCTATAATTACATCTACAAATGTAGAAAGTATTTATAATTAAAAAGTATATGTTAAGGAATAAAATCGAATTTGTTTGGAAGGCGTATGTTTTGGCCTTGAAATAGTGAAAATGTGATAGTAACTAACAATTATCATTCTCATAACTCTAATAAGGGATACTGAATTGAGAGATGGGCAAACAAGATATAAGATTCAGCAATGCTCGTTATCTTCACATGTTCATATTGCAATTCTAATTCGCTTTGGTGAGAAGCACAGTAAGCAAGAACATACATGTTAGGGTTAGGGTTAGAAAGACAACTATTGATATTAGCCCCTGAATATCCGATTACGGGGGTATCCAAATATGTGACACTACACATTTTTGTTGGGAGATAGATACAGTAAATTATTATTTTCATTTGTCATTTGGTTCAACTAGCACATTTTATATTAAATTGATATATAACATATACATGTACATCTAAATGCATTTACACATTCACATATACACACATACATGTACATGTATATGCATATACACATATAATGTCTATACACATACACACATATACATACTTCACTTCTATTACTGCCTCTTTGCTGCCATGGACCCTTATTCACAAAACATTTTCGACTAAGTTGAAAAAAAAATTCTGTCATATAATCAAATATTGATTACAAGGTCATAAGTATGCATTCAAGTTCTATAAACAATGAACTTAACATATCAATTAAGAAAATCTACAGGAAATGAAAATAAGAAAATTACAGTGTTCGTAAATTTTGATCTTAGTCGTAAGATATTCTGCGAAAAAGGGTCCTGGTCTTTTCGTTCATATAAACCTTCGGTCAAGATATCTTAGTGATTAGGGCGTTCACGTTGCAAGGCGGGGGAGGGGTGATTCCGGATGTTGCGTCAAACTTAAGACGCTTAAGATAGGTAATAAAGGCTTTTTATGAGACCTTAAACCACCGAGGTTACGATAGGAGTGTTTATAATGTACTGGATAAAGAACCTTCGATATTTCCAAATTAAACGACGTACATATATTGAAAACAGTCACCATTCAGTGAAGTTTCAGTCACCATTCAGGGAAAGATAAATGGACAGCATTCTATATGCTGCAATTAGGAATTGAATTGATTTTAGTGAGTATTGTGTGGATATTTCGGAGTCAATTTTTTCTTCTTTCTCTAGTTGTTCAGTTGTGTTTCAGTGATATATTGTTTATTTTATTAAGCAGTGTCTTCTCCTGTAGTTACATATAGATGATCATCCAGCTAGCTTTCTATACAGTTTACCTATATTCAGTCATATACACGTATTACGTGTATCTCAGCATTCATTATGTGATTGTTCAATGAAACGTGAACTATTCAGTGATAGCAATGCACATGAAAATGTCTTTCATTGATTATTTTATAAATATTGCATGCAGTTGAGGGTAACATTGAAATACATGCAAACCAAGGTTGACAATGGGTTTTTTTTAGGGTGAAATGCTACCCTCAACTGCATGCAATATTTGTTTTATCATGCTGAATATTATATAAACAAAATAGCAGAAAGATCAATGTGAGTATTTGTGTTGAATACAAACGCTCAAACGACGTCATCTAACAATACACAGCGAACCGTACATGCATGAATTTGACGAATGTGATAATAATTATATCATCCGTTGTCAAGTAATGTTACCCGTTGCTAGATTCTATCACCCTGTAGCGCGTGCATTCTATTCTCAGAGGAAGCATTGTATTTTCAACTGATTTATTGATTTATCAGAATCGGGTAAGTTACCTTCATCCACTGTTTGCAGAGGCATCTCTAGCGATCTTCAAGGTCCTTTTAAAAAGTGAGAAAAAGTGTATCGTTACCTACCATAAATCAAAGTACTGAAAGTACTGAAAACCCAAATAAATAATACATTTTCTGTAAGGAAATAACAAATATGAATGGGAAACAATGTCTTGAAACTTTTCAACATGTAGAAATATAAAATTTATATGATGTTAAAAACAATGGTCACTATAATAATTTTGTTCCCACCTGGAACTAAAACCCTGTCCTTAGATCATGTAATATACAGTTTTGGTAAAGGACACCTGCTCTTTTTAAATACAATGTATCTATAATAAGAATCTAGTATCAATAGCATTACCACCGCTGCAGTGGTTTAGAGGTAGACTGTTCGCCCTGTATGCGGACTGTCGGGGTTCGAATCCCGGCCGCAACAGACCTAGGTCGTGAAAAAAGGTAGTGACAATTCCATCGCCCAACCTTCAGCATCAGGTGTGAATGTCACGGGTCCTCGGAGATGGCATTAAAAACGGATGTTCCGTGTCACAGTAGGTATGGCACACTATAGAACCCTCACTGCTCAATGGCTGTTACGTCGAAAAAAGGCCTAAAGTTAGCTGCCCTTCACCCGTCTTGATTACATCTCCATATGAATTAGAAATTATCGAGAGGAACGTTAAACAAAATACAATCAATCAATAAAATTTAAGGCTATGCTATTCAAATATTTTTCACATAAACACTTTATACCCAATTTGGCCCCCACCCATCTTCCAAAGTCAAGGGTTTCTGATCCGTTCCGCTCCGGTCCCCACCCTGGATCATGAAATGCTCTACATGACTATGCAATTTTTTTCTTACAGATGTGATGTTGTAGAGACGAATGCTTTTGGAAATGTCAAGTTTTGGTAGAAAATGTGAAAACAGTTGTAATGGTAGTTTTCGGTAAAACGTGTTCAATTGTTATTACGCAACTAACTTACTGTTGTGTTCCAGTTTAATAGTGTATGAAATATTTTTAAAATACAACTACAATGAAACAAATCAATAGTTTGATACATACATGTATGTCAAATAATAATAGAAAGGAACAAACAAACAACTGGACAGAAAAGAAAAAATACACATAACTACATACACTAACTAACAAGTGTCACAGCTTTTCATGTCAAAACACACCAATGATGCAGGTCTATGAAACACTTTACATCCATTTCATCACCTCACCAAAAATCATTTAAATACATACATAAACATACATCTGTATGACTTGTACTACAGAGTCCAGTGCATGATTATCTGTATATAGCAATCAAACCACGAAGATGGAATTATTTTTTGTAATCAATAATGAAGTTGATTTGAATTCAAAATCAGGTTGGAGAGAATGTGAATCCAAATAAGTCAGATAAATACATGTATAACTGAAAACAAAATTTAGGAAGTTATTTTAAAAAAGACATTCATCATACATGTGCAATATTGATAACTTTGAAACTGAATGTTGTGTTATCAACAAGAGTGGAAAGAGCTCAATTTTAACATGAAACTTGGTGCAAGAGGATATATTAAATCGAATATGATAAATTAGACTAACATATTTGCATATGGATTTACATTTAAGCATTGTAGTGATTGTGTGTTATATACATCAATCTAAAAGAAAACCCCAAAAGTTTGTATACAGATACATTAAACACTGTACTCGTCAACATGTGTGTATTACAATCCTTGTGTAAAAACCCATTTTCATATTGCAAAGGAAACTCACCTGTTTGTATGAATGCAAGGTGAAGATAACGAACAGTGATCAATCTCATAACTCTTACAAGCAATACAAAATAGATAGTTGGGCAAACACGGACCCCTGGACACACCAGAGGTGGGATCAGGTGCCTAGGGGGAGTTGACCGGTCATAACCGCCGTGAGCCCTATATCCTGATCAGGTAAACGGAGTTATCCACAGTCAAAATCAGTGTGCCAAGAACGACTTAACAATCGGTATGAAACACGTCAGACAGCATTTGACCCAATGCGAGATTGTATTGACGAACTAGATCGTTATAACGACCATAGAATTTGCGAAATGCTGACTTCAATCGAGACTGTTGAAATCCCTGTACCATCAACTTGTTTGTCAGTAGCTTACCTTGATTTAAAAACTGACTATACCCAGAACAAGCTCTTACATATCGAATCAGTTGAGATATATAAACACCATATGCAGGTGATAATGGAATATTGCTACGCAAATATGGGAAGTTGACGATGGGGAAGCTGAAATCATCCCGTTTGTCATACAGTTGAGTTGTCAGTTTGCCGTTAATGTCTACTTTCAATGAAATATCTAAGTATGAAGCAGAAGTGGACGACTCTGTGGTGTCCTTTATTTCGAGCTCACAGGGATATACCAAATCCACATATGAATGAAAGTTATCATTGTTAATAGACAAAACGTCATCGGTATATCTAAAAGTCGAATTGAAGGTCACATCGAGAGATTTTTTCTTCTCACGTAGAAGTTTTAAAATAAATTCTGCTTCATATGAATATAAAAACAGGTCAGCTAACAAAGGAGCACAATTCGTGCCCAAGAAAATTCTAACAGACTTTTGGAAGACCTGATCAATGAATGAGATATAATACACATTGCTATCGTTTGAATTTTATAAAACAGTTCTTTGATACATGAAAATGCAAATAACCTTAGCAACAAAGTATACGATTCGCAGCTTGTGTAGGAGTTCTAATGTGAAAAAAAAAATCGTAACAGAAGTGACTCACAATAAATATATAATATTTACAACATATAGATGTACATATAAGCTCAATGAGAATCCTAAGCTAGGCACTTAAAAGTTACAAAAGTAATTTTCAAACGGTAATGTTCAAACCGCTGTTAGAAATAATGAAGAGGCATCTCGCCGAAAAACTAAATGCAATTTTTATATGAAAAGATCATTCAACGAAAACAAAATGTGGGGACAGGGAACGACAGTAAAACCACACCCCTTCCACTCCTTCATCCTTTGTACGTTCAGAAATACATATAGCATATACCTGTCATTGTCAATTGTTTGTTTGACGTACAAACAAATTGAAAACACGATTACTTTTAATTGTTTGTAGCGTGTGTGGACCGCAAACCATTTTACATTCATGCTTGACACAATGGCAATGTTTATCTAACACTTGTTCTAACCGTATGTATTTCAGTAAACAGCCCTAGTAAAAATTCCAGCAGGTGTTTTGAAGACTTGAAACCAGGGCATTCAATGCCATTATCATCCATAAACGCAGACCTATAATTTTGTAACTTTTGTCTTTTCCCTACTCCAAGATCATTACTTGGACTCATTTTTGAAACTAGATAACGAAATCAAATTTGATTGTGTTGTCGATGATTCTGAGGAATATCTTGGTCGTTTAGAAATAGTAAGGTAAGCCTAAGTTACACCGTTGCATTCTCTAAATTCCTAAATTGCATGACCTACTTACATATATGATCGAGGGAGGTGTAATCAGTTACGCAATATTGTCCTTCTGAGACACCGATCTCTGTCCTTCGCTGTCAAAACATAATCGTGCAGAAGTTCTTTCTCGTTGACGATCGACACTGATCATTTATTTTTTTTACTGTGTTGCACACATTTTTGCTGTGTCGGACAAATTTTTCTACTGAGTCGGAACAGCAGTCAAAACACAAATTGAAAACCCCCATGACTCGTGTATAGCTTAATCACAAGGGAACTTATATATATAGATTGAGAAAAAAAATCGATAAAAGGCCTTAATGACGTGGCTTCTAATTATACATTACACCATGCAAAAGTATTGATTTTCTTGACCCCTAAGCGCTATGCGAAGGTAACAATGCATAGACACCCTAGCCAAAAAGGTTTTATGTACAGATTCTAATTCATTTCTAGATTTTGAACTACATAATGATCACTTTAGTTATTACAGACGCAGATTCAAACGGGAATTTTAACAGAAGAATGACCTGCTTCTGTGTCCCACTTTCCCCCAGAATGAGGACAAAAATGTCACCTTTTTATACATATTTCATCAACTGCCCAACGAACTGTATGTCCTACAAATGAATTGCCTCTGCGGATATGAATTTTATACCCGTACTAGATCGGTTGTAAACTTACGACTACTTTAAACACGACTTGTTTACTACAGCGATGCATGAATTTGCGTATAGGTGGCGATAAACCGGAAACGTGATGACGAAAGCAAATCCAAATGGTGACAAGAAAGCGTTAACCCTTAGAGCTTTAAAAATGAGAGCACCAAAACCCCATTTCCATTAACATAAGACAGATTTTTTAAAAAAGGACCAAGCCTAGTTTGATCATAACCTCTAAAAATGGTGCACAAATGGTACAGAGTAAAAAGACAATTTAGAAAGGTCATTTCATTTAATGCATTTTTACTTGATATCTATCAGAGCTCCGTCCTAAAACCTGAAGCTGTAGAGAGTTTTACAATTCTTGAAGATATTTTTATATAACCATGTATAAAGTATTTTACCTCACAATATATACAGAAGCATTGAATTTTATCGATAGGGAAAACATATCAACATATACATGCTGGGGTTAAAAATAGAAGGGAAATGTGTTCACCACATGCATTATATTGCAGTTATCCAAACTATATCATGGACTAACACTTCGTCTTCTACAACTAGAAATGCAAAAAACAATATTTGTTACAATGTTGGAGGGGAGTGGGGGTGGGGTGGGGGATTGAACCCTCTAGAAGCATGTCTTATTTTAGCCTTTATTTACAATGGGAAAAATCTTGTAGTGAAATGAGGATTACACAATATCTATTTAAAAACAATGTGGCGATTTCCTTAAAATCTAAGTAATAATCCCCATGTAGCATTGACGTTTCTTCGCTATCATCATTGTATAGACTCCTAATAATTAATACAAGTTTAGGTATATCCTCATTTTCGTGTAGTAAGTAAATGTGCCTTAAGATTTGCGACATACTTAGACCCTAGTAGCAGATTTAATGAGGGGGGGGGGGGGGGCGCCCTAAAATTGTCAAATTTAAGGTAAATCTTGGTCTCTTGTTTTGAAAAAAAAAATGATAAAAAGGCAATCATTTTTCCACTCTGAGAGAAATAAATGACATGCGATATTCTTTTGTTGTTACTTTCATTTGCCGAAAGTGGTATTTATAACAAAATTAAATTTGAGTCCTTTTATTAAGTTCACCTCATTGAAAAAGACATTAAATAGTAAAAATGACTACATATTAGACATTTTAAGCCCTGTACAATCTAGGAGCTTTCGGGGCTCCACACCTCCAGCCTCATGAAGTTGACCCCCTCCTTAACTTCAATTCCCGGATCCACCCCTGGACCCCTCCGCTTTAATCTTTCTTCCTCCTGTATCTAATAAGTAAAATACATTGAAATCCAACCGAAGGCCAAAACTATAATCTCTCTGGTATAGAACCTTTGGGTGCGAGGTGTTTGTTTATAATTTTAAGTAGAGAACATCAAATGCTACATACTTCATGCGTACACTGGGAACACTGACTCGACGCGGAGCTTTCCGGTCGCACGCGCTTAATGAATGAACAATGTCTGACTGAATAGACAAATACACATCAAAAGAAAACCGTGTTATGAAATAATCAAATAAACATCAAAAGAAAACAAAGATAAAAAGAAAACCTAGTCTGACTGAATGAACAAGTAAACATAAACACAAAGAACAAAAGATATAATATTACAATATATGTCAAACATACAGCTCTCCAGCCATTAGTAAAAACCAACCCGAGCACTGAAATTGATTACATTTCTATTTTTAAAACTAATCTTATGTTCATCATTGAATAAAAAGCTACTTGGCAAACTCAAATATTGTTACCTAGTAATTGCATTTAAACTGTTATTGAATATTAAGATTGTAGACAAATAACGCATGTACAAAAGTGTTTCATGAAAGGTGGAAATAACGAACAGTGATCAGTCTTCTAATTCCTAAAATCAATACAAAATAGAGATTTGGACAAATATGAACCCTTGGATATTCATGTAACAGAGGTGGGATCAGGTGCCTAGGAGAAGTATGGGATCAGGTGCCTAAGATGAATAAGTATCCCCTGTCGACTGGTCACAACCACCGTGAGTCAAAATACCTACGGTTTCTTAACAGATCACTGAATGTGTTCGGAGGTTTTCTATGGTAATTGTTATCTACCTGGAATTTACCGGACCAAGAGATCGGGGTGTTGCTTATACTTTTGCTATAGACAGAAAGTGTCCCAGAGCCGTCTGCGAAGTTTCTGTGGATATTATGTTTGTATAATAGTAATTCTTAAAGAGGTTTGTACCTGATTTGGAGTAATGGCAATTTTTTGGGAAGTATATTTTTGATTTCTACATTAAAGGAAAATTATGAAATTAAAAAGAACAACTAGGGTCGCAATGCTTGTTATTGAGCTACAGTGTTCTAAGCATAACCCTTTTGCACTTAAGATTTATTCAACCAATCTTGATTTGCCTGTTGGTGTCAATACGACATAAGCAACATACATCAATCATTACATAAAATAGATACATAATCATGTCTTCCAACACTACAGATAAAAAAGTTTAATACTAGTAATGGAAATAAATAATAATAATACCATATTTATATAGCACCCTTTCCATAGACTGTGTACGCTCAAAGGTTTTTTACAATGCATATAAACCTTACTACAGAATGTTATACATATAGTACATAGAAAATAAATAAAACATTAAAAAGCAATGATATAAAAGGCGTTATCACATGTAAACAGTTCGTAGCCTAGCTGCAATAATGTAGCCCTATCCAATTTTTTTTTATTCTGACGTTTTCGGGATAGGGCTACAATTCCATAGGATCTCCGTAATGGTGCAAAATAATTTTATGAATAACCGATAATAAACTCTGTGTATTAGTCCCAAATGTTGTTTACACCAAAAGGAGTACCAACTTTGTGCTCGGGCATGTCTAATAAAGGTGTTTTTCATTAAATATAATGTACAGCATGCAAAATTCTTCGTCTGCTCCGCCATGCTTGTTATCGCGAGATCTCGTAGGTGGATCTAATGAAAGCCTAAACATTGACAATCAACGCGAAAATGTAGTTACTCGAGCCACTTCGACAAAGAAAGGAAAATCATATTGTTGCAGAAAGAATTTACACTCTGCTGTTCGGTGTTTAACTTGATATTTAATTCAAACCTTTTCAATACCGACGAAATAGCTTTCGCCTCCATACTTGTCCATTGATGTAAATACTACCTTGTATGGCATATGCAAATGACTTGGCAATCGGAAGTTGAAACTTCAGTACATCAAACATGGCGCACAAATATGAATCGAGGAATTGGAATTTATCGAAATTGTTGAAAACGGTAGAATAGAGCCTCACAAATCTAAAGTTGCAGGTTGTAAATTTATATATTGACTAAGAAACATAGAATATCATTTTATTTACGTAAAGAAAGTCAGGAAATGTTTAGAATGAGCGCAAATGTTGCGGGAGTGAATCACTCCCGCATTTGCACCATTACGGAGATCCTAAGGAGTTGTAGCCCTCTCCCTAAAAAAAAAAAAAAAAAAAAAAAAAATCAAAAAAAAAAAAAAAATCAGAGAGGGCTACATTATTGCAGCTATTCGTAGCCGTACCTATTCTGATTGTACACATAAAACATGAAAACACAAGATAACATAAATATGCTAGATGTAAAATTTACACGGTACCAATTTAGATGCACCAGATACACATTTCGACAAATAATGTCTCTTCAGTGATGCTCAACCGAAATGTTTAAAATCCGAAATAACAATGAAGCTTTAGAGCTATTATAGGGAAAAACAGTGTGCCAAGAAAGTGTAGTCAACTTCCTCTAAGGATAAGAGCTATGGGTGAGAGAGACAATCCTTAATTTTGAAATGAATTTCTAAATTTTATCATGGCAATTAAATATACATCCGTATTTTCAAGCTAGTAACGAAGTACTTAGTTACTGGACTGCAGAGACCTTCGGGGACTAATAGTCCACCAGGAGAGCCCTCGACCCAAGGGTCATAATGTAAAACTTATACGGTACCAATTTAGATGCACCAGATGCGCATTTCGACAAATAATGTCTCTTCAGTGATGCTCAACCGAAATGTTTGAAATCCGAAATAACAATAAAGTTTTAGAGCTATTGTAGGGAAAAACAGTGTGCCATGAAAGTGTAATCAAATTCGTATAAGGATAAGAGCTATGCGTGAAGGAGATAATCGTTAATTTTGAAATGAATTTCTAAATTTTATCACGGCAATTAAATATACATCCGTATTTTCAAGCTAGTAACGAAGTACTTAGCTACTGGGTTGTAGAAACCCTCAGGGACTAATAGTCCACCAGCAGAGGCAGATAAGAATAAACATCAGTTTCAGGGCGTATTAAAATAATAATAATAATGAAATATACACACAGCATATAATGTCTCGGTTGTATGTAATACATTAAAACATAGAAAGTTTTTTAAATTTTGTTTTTATAAAACATCACAAAATGATACTCGAAAAACTAAAACACACAGTCAAAACAGACAAGATAATCTTAATGCACTGAAACAGCAAACACGAATGACTAAATTGATAGAAACTAGTCCTCAAAAACTTGATGTAAAAAATGTGTTTTCAGCGACTTCTTGAACGCACACAGTGTTCTACAGTCCCCTACATGTTCTGGAAGGGCATTCCACAGTTTTGGAGCTATTGTTCTGAAACACCGATCCCCGTACGTAACGGTTCGATTTATTGGAAAAACTAGAGTGACCGATTGTTTTATAGACCTAAGATTTCCGATAGGCTTATATACCTCTAGTAATCGTTTGATATAACTTGGGCATTCATCATGTATGGCTTTGTAAGGATAAGCAAGTATCTTATATTGTGTCCTATACTGCACAGGCAACCAGTGTAGTTCTCTTAGTATTGGGGTGATATGGTTGTAACGAGAGGTCCTGCATATGAGACGTGCGGCAGTGTTCTGAATATGTTGGAGCTGGCTCAGGACTATCTTTAGAACACCAACCAGAGAGCGTTACAGTAATCTAACCTTGATGTAACTCGGAAGTTCACAAGAGATTTAGTTGCTTCTGTTGTTAAATATTTTCAGATGTGGCCCATTTGCCGCAACTATGCATAACAAGATCTGTTGACAGAGTTCACTTGTTGCTTCATATCCATCGTAGTGTCAAACGTGACACTAAGATTTCTACCGCAGGTTGAAGGATCAATTTGCGAGGCACTTGAAATACAAAAAAATATGATACCAAAGTTGAGAGTTTAAAAGGACATATTAGGTGTAATGTCAATTTCTAAAAATTCACATACTTTTCAAGGTCTTGTCTTAGAATTTAAAATGAAACTTAAAAAATGGAAGTTGGAGACCAAATTTTTAAATTATTGGTGAAAATACTGAATTTATAAACAATTTTTTTTTCTCAAATTAATTTAAACTTTTTTTTAAGAATCGGTGTTCTGCCTGGAGAAATATATCTACAAGATTAATAAATTACAACATTTGAACTAGATCCAAGTCTCAGCTACTTGCATCACGAAGTATAAAGCTGAAACACACGTATAAGAGTATCAAAATAGAAGATATATTGGATGAAACAGAAACTTTAATATCACGCAGATTTATAATTTTTGATTAAACAATCCTCCCGCCATAAAATATAGTCCTTGCAAACCCTTTCAAAATTTGAATTTACACATTTTTTGGATAGGGTTTAGTAGTAGATGTGAATTATGTTTGCACCAATGGGATCAGTGTTGAACCAGTAAATACTTAATTGAAGCATCCTGCGCAGATGTGTTCAAAAGCTCAGGAGTAAAATATCTTAACAGCTGACATACAGTCTGCACCCCCTCTTTCTCTTAACTCTTATTCATTGGGTCAATATTCATTCTTTTTATGAATATAAAGCTCTCATAAATTAGAAATAGATTTTTTTCAATAAGTTTTAGAAATTAATGTGCAGATTATTGTTTGATTTCTGATTGTGTAATTTATTTTTTACATGTATATAGAGGAGAATAAAAAATGCAATTGAATTAAGATACAACATTTGGACAAAGACGGAAACCCGGATATACCAGAAAAGGGATCAGGTGCCTAGGAGGAGTAAGTAAGAGGAACAACTTCGTTAGGAAATTGACATGGAATTATGTATTTACTTTTCCTTGTGACAAGACAAGTCAATATTTTGAAAATTTAAGGGGGGGGGGGGGGGGGGGGGGTGACTCCTACCTAGCACTTTCAAATTTTTATGTAAAAGGTCTAATACCATGAAAAGTATTGCGATCACTAGCCCTTGACTACAGTTCCTAGTGAAAATTCAATTCAGTACAAAAGTGTGTTATTGTTGTTAACAATGTGTGTGTGTGTTCTGTTTGACAAGAATGCTTCATTACACTACACGTGATATGCAACATTATGAGAATAGGACATATTTCAAATTAGTTCTTTCCTTTAGGAAATTCCAAAATAGTTATGTAGATTATTGAAAACTAGGACTAGTGTTCAAGCGAGAGTTGTAGCTCGTAGGCTTCTCGTTCAATGACACGCAGTTTATTTTCTTATCAGATATTAGAGTTTAGTCATTCTATGAAATGTTACTGAACTTATTGCAACTCTGTATACCAATGTAAACTTGTCAATTAGTAATCTTATCGAGAGGAAAGTTCTTAAATTCTAAGTTTAAAAAAATCATTCGTAATTTATCATAAATTCCGAAAGTCTCAAATGTTGACGTTTCCAAATTGAATCATACATTTAGATGTTCAAATATTACCATTGTTACAATTACTATATACATTACTACGGCTGAATCTATATAATAAATGCAATACATTCAAAACGATATAACCTATATTAAAATCGATTTAGTAAAAGTTATTTTAATCTCTTTTTACGTTGGTTGTGACTTTGTTCATCAATGCTATAGTAAATATTACATTTTTAGTTTGTGTTTTGCTATAACTGATTCGAAAGTAACCGCCCTTTCTTTTAGAAATGTGTAAATAACTTTGTTATATACTAACACTTAAAACTAAAGATAATAATATTGAGAGTATGGCTAAGTATAAATACTACATGTAATTCTAATAATGTTACTTATCAATAAACGATACTAAATTTCTTAAATACCTGGTACAGGTTTCAAAAGGGTATTCTTTGTTAGAGATATGAAAAGTAAAAGAAAATTTAATATGAAAGCACTAATGGAAGAAAACATTTTATTGTTCCTTGACTTTGTTTTTGAAGCAGAACCCGCCGTCACAAAAATAGCATCATTTCAAGCCCTGTATGTAATGCGATGTAATCCTGCGGGGATCCAGTTCAGAATAGGTCCTCAATAACCCTTGCTTGTCGTAAAAGACGACTAAATGGGCAGTCCTTCGGATGAGACCGCAAAAATCGAGGTCGCCTGTCACAGCAAGTGTGGAACGATAAAGACTTCATGCCGAGCATAGACCTAAATTTTGCAACACTTCACCGGCAATGGTGACGTCTCGATATGAGTGAAAAAATTCTTGAGAGGGACACTAAACAATATTCAATCGATCAATTAATAATGCGATGTATTAAAAAAAGAGTAAAGTGTAAAAAAAAAAAAAATGAAGAAGATATATACGTTGCGCAAATCTAGGACCAAGATGATAACCTTTCCATTCTCTGACTGATATCAAAATCAATTTGTTGTATGTTTCAAGTAGATCATGATGTGACATGACATTGTTTTAAATAATTTCGGTCATCACTATCGTGACTTACTGAAGACATCCTCAGTTAGGAGAATGATACAAATTTGCAATATGTTTTCTAGGTGATGTAATTTCCTGTTGATATCTGTTGTGCTACATTAATGCGCAAATTTCAACTTATAGTGATAATAGAAACAGCACCTCAGTAAACAATGCTCAATAATGAAAAGGAGCGTGGTGGTATCACTCGCGACATACGTCCAACCTGAATGAGGAGTATGGTGTCATCAATCACGGACAACATATGAACTAGCATTTCTTCAAATGATGGAAAAACTCTCTGTCAGCTACCTGGATGTTGCTTCGCCGTGCCTAAATCGCCTCCACTGATCACCAGGGTTAATCGATTGAAATAATGCATGAACATGACGCTGTACACTTTATTGGATAAACATTTGTTTACCGACCTATTTGACATTTTGTAGGTTTCAAATATTTACCAGTCTTACAGACCAAAGGGTGATAAACCAAGACAATTCTTTAAGAATTGGCGGTATATCACTCTAAATATTTAATGTGTCATCAAAACCTGTTGTTAAATAATTAAATGTACCTATGATTATCGTAATTCTAAGGTTTTATATTTTGTTAGTTCCGGTAGCAATATAATTACTTGGATTAAAGCTCTAAAAGCCAATATCAAATATTCGGTTCTGCAATTGCGGAAAGTCTTCTGAACAATTTTACATTCAGAGAAACATTCAGACATTCAGTTAACGTCAATCTATTTAGAATTAGATGTTAGATCTGCTCACGTACACTCATACATAACAAAAGTTATATATGCGAGCACGCGAGCGGATCTAACATGTAATTTTAAATAGATTGCCCTAAGGTGACCCTATTGTCCGATACTTTTTATTGTTTGTGCAGAAATACTTGGTATTTTGATTGAGCAAAATAAGCATTTTAAGGGGCCGCTTATCAATGATAAGAACACAACACGTCTCAGTATGCGGTTGATTCATCTTTAACTCTTGATGTCTCAGATGAATCACGTTTTAATGTTTTGGAAACCTTGGGATGTTTCTCAAGACTGTCCTATTACAGGTCATCAGTTTAAAACGAATTATGGATTTGGTGCAAGAAAAGGTTTACTGCTGATGTCTATTTTCACCCATGATGGAAATGTAACTGGATATCCACAAGCTTTACTCTACGGATGTTCTAGTTGTTCTAGAATTAATTTTAGAATTAATCATATCGTTAAGATTTTTACTATTCATGTAAATATTAAGCAGTAAAGTAGACGGATTTTAGCACCTATAGGAAGAGTCACAGTCATTAAAACACTTCTATTTCCAAAAGTTAATCACTCATTTTTCTCACTACCAAATCCCAGTCAAGAAATCATATACTCATTAACACAGGGATTCTTATAATCTATATGGAAACCAAAATTTGAAAAAAAAAATGAAAAAGTAACGGTTAATGAAAAATACATTTTGGGAAGGCTTAGTACATGTTTGCTCAATATAGATAATTTCATGGCATCTTTAAAGTGCTCATCAATTCAAAAAGCAATAAAACGCAAACAATCTCCGTTAAGCATTTTTGAAGCTTCTTTTGGAAAAGGGGGTAGTGAATAAAATCTTAGATTTTGGAGGTGAATATATATCTTAGCTGCTAAAATACATTCAATCCATTTTGGACTGGTGTTTTACTTCATAGTTGATGATAATACAATAGTTCTTAGACGCAAATGAAATTTGTATATGTTCCAACATGGTACAATTCAAAAGTAAAAGTTGAGAAGACATATGTGTTTGTAATAAGTGGTATGAAGAAGCAGTCAATGATTTACTATTCCCCAATGGTATTTTTCTGACAGTGGATAGCTCTGAACAAAACTTCGATATTGATCATGTTTATTTTACAACAGTATCATACATTCTATTTCAGCAACTGCAAAAGAGCTTATACCACCTTTGCTGTATCCAAGGGTCCAAGTTTGCCCAATTCCCTACTTTGTATTTCTTATAGGAGTTATTTGATTAAAACATGCTCGTTATTGTCACTTTTCATATGTACTAAAAGAGCTGTGAAAATATGCTAATGGTCCATTCACACCTTTTTATTATCAAGATGTGCTATTGCATATGAAATGTACACAATATACATACAAATATTAACACTAAAGAAGACATTCCAACTTCCATTGTTAAGAGGCCGTCCACGGAGATATCAGGCAATAGCTATAATACGGCTGGCACATGCAATTCCCCAAAATTTTATTCATACCCAATAAAAGTTAAGGTCATACGCCAATTTTATCGTATGTAAAGTGAATTTCACAAAAAACATTGTTAGATGCCAAAACTTGGCCTATTTCATAAATTGGAGGACACTATATAATCTATAGAAAATGATCATTTTGTAAAGTTAAATAATACCCAATACAATAAAATTTGTCCAGAAAGTATAAACAATATTTGAAGGAAATTCCTTAATAATTAAGATGAAACAATAAAATTGCTGGGAAACAATGCTGTTGTTGAGCATTTGCTGACAGAAGTAGCCAAAAAGCCAGTAATTTGAGTTACCTCCCTTGGCGTAAAAAATGTAAAATTATCCAAAACTTGCCTAAATTGTAATTTTCGAAGAAAACAGTATTTATTTAGAACATTTTTCACTTATCTCGATTTTTTTTATCAAGTGTAAACGTGGAATTATTTTTTTTTTTAATTTGATGGTGAAAAATAAATATTCAGCCCGGACCTTATCAAAGTTTCGTGGGTAAACAGATATGGCAGACAAGTGATAGAAACGTGAAGTTTTTCTTGGAGTGGTCCTTATTTTAGGGACTTGTCAACCCTTAATAATTGTTCAAAAGACATAAGTGGATATTCAAGATATTTTAAAGTTGGAACTGCGTGTAATATTCAACCGAGATTGACCCCCTGCTGTACAGATCGGGGTACTTCGAATTCGACGTAAAAGTTTAACTGTTTAAACTATCGTGCACGGTGCAGATGCTTACTAGTATGCCGAGGTCATTGCGATTCTTTGGGGATTTACTGGAGGCAACCACCACTAAATGTAGTTATCTACTACACAAAGGAAAGTGTAAAGCAGACAGAGCAGTAAACTTCAATGTTTCAAGGGAAATATTTATTCTCGTTGGAAGTGGTAAGTATAGATGTCGAATTTTCTCTGTTATTTTTCTTTGAACACTGTCTTTGATTGCTAGACAATTTTGATGCAAGTTCTCATGATGTGTCAATGCAAACAATTCATTTGATGAAATGATTCTTTTTAAAATAATGATTAAAATAAATCCCCACAGTAAAAAAAACAACATTAAATCAATCGGGGGGTGGGGGGGGTGTTAATGTAGGGATTTTTAAAATCTGTACTACAACACAATGTTTATCCACAAATCATTGAATTAAGAAACAATAGACGCACACAAAAACAAGATGAAAGTGGTGAAAAGTTCAATAAGTGTTTATAAAAATGTTTATTGTCCTTCAAGCTATGTACATATCAGCATGCATGCATAAAAAATAATATATATTAAAATTATATCAGATTATTTTTGACTGATTTTTTTTACTAGCTACTTTTCACATGTGTTTGTTTTTTGGATTCCTAGATTTAATAACTATTAAAGGATGAATGAATCAGTGTGAGAGGGTAGTATATGTACATGTATGTATGTGACAAAAACCGAATAATAAATATTAAAAAAATAACGATATACATTTATTCATGTAATTATGCAACTATAAGAACCATTATGGGGTGGGGGTGGGGGTGGTGGTGTTAAAGGTTGATGTATATCATTAATTTCTCTAAATTTAAGGTGAATGGATTATAAAATTCAGATGGTTTAACATGACACAAAATCTGATGATTTATTTGCATGCACACAGGTACTAAAGTGTATTAGTGTGACATACATGTATATACCAATTACCAAAGCTTGATAATGAATACAACGCCCATTTCATTACAGATTTGGAAAATAATTATAGTCAAATCACCCCTACTGCAAGCCAATTATCAGACTGTATCAGTGAGTATATTTATTTATTTCAATGAAAAGATTTTAAATTCAGAACATGGTACATCTGACCTTGTCATAATTCATAAATTATGTAAGTTTAGAACTATTACAGATAAGAGCTTTTAAGTTAAAATTAGAATTCCACATTTGACATGTATATTTCTTGAGACAAATCCTGACCAAAGTCATCCAATGTTATGATGTCCCAATCCTTTTGTTTTAACTCACTTGGCAGACATACATGTAGAATATAAAAACTTTAACTTTGACAATAACATAAGAATGGTTAGAGATGGGGGTTGGATATTTCAGAAATGTGTGTTCCTTATATCATATGATAGAAACATTTTTACCTTACGACCTTGACCCTTCATATTGCAGTTTTATGTGATGTCACCATGCCACACACAACACATACATGCATTTTTAATTCATGACTGTTATCAAAGATTTTAACCCACTCGACAAGTTTTAAACTTTCTTCAGACAATTCTTGTTTAGATAATTTCAAATACTAGCTCGTATATATATATATATATATATATATATATATATATATATCAGAGGTGATGTTTTGAAATCAGAATGTGGTTTAATTTTTGAATCAATGAATATATAGTTTTATTTTTTTTTTTAGCTCACCTGAGCTGAAGACTCAAGAGAGCTTTTCTCATAAAAATTTGTCTGGATTCTGTTGTCATCATAGTGGTAATAATTTTTCCCATTTTCATCTTCTCCAGAACCAATGGCCCAATTGAATGAGATTCATTTTCGTTTAAATGAAAGGTCATGCCCCTTTTGAAGGGAGATAATCAAGAAAAGGCAAAAATAGGATGGGGTCATTTAATATAATGAAAATATGCAAGCAATCCCAGGTTGTGTAGATTGGAGTTAGTTCAATTCATGACCTGGGTGGAGGATGAGGCTATAATAGGGGGTCAAAGTTTTATAAGGGATAATATAAGGAAACATCTTTAACAATCCTCTTCTCAAGAAGGGTATGTCAATGATTAGTCATATTCATATGCAAGGATCTTCAGGTAGTGTAAATTTTATTTTGTTCAATTCAGAGGCTAAAGAATTAGGGTATGGAGGAGATCAAAGTATGATGTGGGAATATACAGGAAATTAAAACAAATTCTTTTCAAGGCTAACAGGACCACACTAAATCCTTTCAAACTGCAAATGTTCCTAATTTGTGTTGATTCATTTTTCCTTTCTATGCGCCCATGACTAAAGTCGGGGGGGGGGGGGGGGGGGGGGGGGAGGGAGGGGAGGGGGTCTGGAACTTGCTCATGTTAGTAATAAGGCTCTCATATTTCATATCTTTATTCCTTATAATAAGACATTTCTTTTGATATCAAGTTTTTTTTTACTTTTGTGTTTGGCCTACTTTTAACAAAATATAACCTACAGTAGGCAATTCTCCTGAACTATATATAAGATAGTCTAGCCTTTTATGTTGAGTATTTAGATATCTTAACGCAAGAACTTTCATTTGATACCATGCTGTTTGATATTGTGACCTTGGTTTTGAAGTTTAACCCAGATTTTATTATATTGATATTTTACATAAAGATATACAAAATGTGTATATTCTTTATTATCAGACTTTTAATTTAGTACCTGACCTTAGTCTTTAAAATAGCAAGATTTTCAAAAACTTTAAATTGGTATATAGTTTCTCAGCCACTTTGGATTGGGCTTTGATATAGATTTCACATATTATAGATTACTAATGAAAAGAGCTTTACTTTTGAACTTCTGACTTTGACCATGTTGACCTACTTTTGAAAAATATTCATTATTACCAGATCTGTTATATCTTGAGGGATAAGGTATTGGGTTAGTTTGTTTCACATGAAATGCCTAATGACCAGAATTTATTTCATATCATGACCTTTGACCTTGTGACTATATCAAACATATGATCTTGACTTTCTTAATGCATTGCTTACAGTGCTATTTAAATATGTTCATCATTTTATTTCCATTAATTTACACAACTGTTGTTATTTAGATCTCAGCTGAGTCCAAGATAGGAAGAGGCTTTGGAGAGAACACAGAATTACTACAGACAAAAGACTTGTGAAGTTATAAGGGGAATTGCAGAACTCATAGCTCCACTTCAATCTAGATATGTTGACAGTTATTTCACAGAAACACTTTGCGCCTGACAAAGATAATCAAATGATGACCACTACTTTAACTCTATGGTTGCAGCATATTTCAATTTTTGAAGTGACAAATTTTATTCCTGTTTGTGAATCAATATTCAAAAGAAACACTGCTATGGCATTAGACATAACTTAGAAGAGAGTGGTGGGGTGGCAAAATAAGATTCATACTGTGAAATGTATCAATTGTTAATATACATATATCAATATAAATTCAGTGCCAATTTTCATAATTTCTAGGGGAAAAGTTTGTTTGTAACAAATGTCAGAAATATGCACTAGCTCTTTCTTTGCAAACCATGCTACTAAGTACCAGGCATTAAGACATGATTTGTTTATTGTCATTTGTTAAACATAGACAGATCCAGTGATTTGAAAGGGGGGGGGGGTCCAGAAAAATGATCTCAAATCTGCATTAGGTCATATCCGATGAATTGATAAAGTAAATATGTTTATTATTGATTGCTAGTTACATGTAACCTTTTATGCATCAGTTGAAGATACTTTATGAACATTTTCCGTCACTGGGTAAAATTCAACAAACATTTTGTGTATCTGGAAGTGGTCAAAATATATTTCAACATCAGAGTAAACATGCATTAAAGCAAGTCTGCCAATCTGATGTAGGCAGAAAATGGAATATGGCATGTTATTTCATGAATGCAAAGGAAATGCTTTACAAGAGAGTCAAAAAATGTCTGGTTAATGCTAAATAACTATCTAGATGTCCCAGAGAAAAGGAGAGGGTGTGTTCTACCCCCCCCCCACCCCCTCGGGATCTGCCAATGTCAAGTTTGGAATGTGAGTGAATGAATTAAGATTCTTCATGATAGGCAATTGATTAAAATTTGATTTACTGATAATTTTAACTTCATATATGTGTGTTAATTAATTGACTATTATCTCAAATCCTGTGTCAGAAATGACCTCTAAAAATCGACATTGTAAAATTTTATATAATGAATTACATAGGCATTTTTTTTGCCTTTATTATATAGAATGTATACAAAGACATGAAATTTATTTCTGAATGTTCATATGTTCTAGTAATTTTTCATGAATTTTAATCATTTAATCATTGATTGGTTATATCTACTTCATATTTATTTCTATTTATGTAGTTCAACAATCTTCATTTAAGTAGTTGACCTTTTTGCACTTATTGAAAATTTTGAGATTTCAGTTCAACTTTTCACCATCAAACCTTGCTTTTCCCACTGAATTTATTTTTGTAACTTGAAATACACCTCTTCAAGTTTCTGGTTATACATAATTTATTTCTTTTGAGACATTGTATTGGGTTTTATGAGATCTTATAATTTGATCATTATTTTGTAAATTATATTGGTGTGAAATATGTGCAATTTTAACAATTAATAAATTCATTCATTGGATGAATATACACACAAAAACCCTCTTAGTTATTGCATATAGTGTATATCTAACATATAAAATATTGCTTTTCTCTATTTCTTTGTTATATGACATTTTAGAGCTGTTCAAACATAGCACTTTTTTCCAATATTTCGTGACCTTTTTGCACCGAAAATTATCTCAAAGTTGTTTTTCCATGTTGAACCCATACTAAACATGATAGAAACTTTTTATTTGGCAAATTTCATATTGGGGTCAGTAGGAACCTGTGCACAAAGTTTCATGAAAATCTGAGAGATAGCATGTGCCGACCTCTGCCTGATATCATAATGGACACCCTCTTAAATGGAGGTCCTGTCTTTGTTGAGGGGCTACAAAGATATCATTACCGAAGAGGCTTTTAAAATAAGCTTGAAATCAACGTCAAATTCATACAAGTTTTGCATGGCTTTTAAACAAGACTGCAAAAAACCTACATGGCATCACCCTATTTGGCATCAGGCCGTTGCGACTTAATAAATAGACCACACGCAGAACAACCCCCTTGCATCGAAACAGCCGAGAGACACAAACTCCATCTGCATGCGATAAGGGAACACCACCACACAAACAAGGGAAACCGACGATGGATAAGCCGAGTCGTTAGTTTGTCGTTGATATTCATTTCCAACAAAACATCTAAGCATGAAGCAGATGCGGAGGACCCGGGGTGTCTTTTATCTCGAGTTCACAGGGATATATCAAATAGACATGTCAATGAAAATGATTATTGTGAATTGACAAAACGTCATCGATATATCTTGAGGTTGATTGTGGAGGCCATAAGAAGGCAAAAGGTTTTTTCTTCTCATGCAGAAGCTTTTGGATAAACTGTGCGTCATAAGAATATAAAAACTGGTCGGTCAGCTAAAAAAGAGCAGGATTCGTGTCCATGAAGATTTGAACAGACTGTTGTAAAACCGATCACCAAAGGCTACGAAGATATTTTCAATGAGGAACTCAGGCATCTTTTTTTTAAATCTCAACTTCAGAGTGCTTGCGCGTGGAATCAGAGTGGTGTTTAACAAAGTATTTTTTGGATGACTGATCACTAGATACGATTATTTCCAGTTTCCATTCTTCTTAAAAACAATTGTCTATAATGTCTATAATGTCAATACGTCTAGTCAAAAGGTTATCATGAGAAATGGACGTGTGAAGTGTTATCTGATTGATTGATTGTATATTGTTTAACGTCCCTCTCGAGAATTTTTCACTCACATAGAGACGTTATCATTGCAAGTGAAGAGCTGCACTAAACGACCAATAAAACATATTTGCTGACAGCCAACCACAAACCAGAACGTATGCAATCGTGTCAAGCTCGCCAAAGTTGGAATATAGCCTCTTGAGGAAAAGTCCATTCACCAAACGAGAGTCGCGTTTTGCCACATAGACTGACGAACGTGTGGATGGCGGTAACTTAGAACTGCATACATTGAGCGAAATACATCTGGTATATCCAGTGGTCCGTGTTTTAACCAACTTTCAATTTTGTAATGTTTATAGGAGTTGTGAGATTGATCACTGTTCGTTATCTTCACTTTTCATTATAGAGGCGATTGCGTTTGATGGTGGATCATTTGTGGTGTGGGACTGTGTTTTCTAAGATTGTGAACTGGATCTCATCGCAGCAACGGGCAGTTGTAATGCACAAATTGCCAAAGGGACATTCTTTCTGCAGGTTATGTGCCTCATTTTGACAACAGTCTTCTTTGCGCAAGGCCAGGGTTTATGTATGACAATGATAATGCCAAATCACACCGTGTTCGTGCTATGCAGGATTATTTGCGTAGAAATGATCTAAGTCCATATTCGAATTCTATCAAAGGAAGTGAACATAAAAATGTGACAAAGGGTTTCAATTTGTAAAGTTCATGAATGTAATGAATTCTGAAAGATGTACATTTGTAGCTTTCTTCAGTAGGGAGATATTGCATCCAGATTAAATAATACTTTCATTCCTTGGGAGCTGCCAGATTAAAAAAAACAACTCCCTGCTGGGTTATCGCTTAGCATCCACCAGAGGGTAACACTGGTGATGACGTCA
Organism: Ostrea edulis; assembly: GCF_947568905.1. Classification (NCBI taxonomy): domain Eukaryota; kingdom Metazoa; phylum Mollusca; class Bivalvia; order Ostreida; family Ostreidae; genus Ostrea; species Ostrea edulis. The sequence goes on from NC_079170.1 coordinate 44,759,508, forward strand.
GTATGACATATTGTGTATATTTGGCACATTATAAACATCTACGTTAAATTGCCATCAGCACAAAGTGAATTAATTATGGAATATCAGTTTGAATCCGATGTTGCAGAGGAAGAAATTGTTTCTCAAAATAATACTTCTTCACCAGCAGTTGATTTTAATGAGAGAGTAATTTTATTTGATTGGCGTGCTTGTGGAAATTTTAGCGAAGTACATTCAAATGATGTTTTTGTTGTGATGAGTTTGATCATGACATAGATATACACATAAAGTGCAGTTCTCTACACCCATATTTTAACACGATGTGTTTACGTCCTGTTAAAATTGATACAGCTTACATTTATCAATGGATTTATGTATCCAGAGAGGAAAAGTCTCGAAGGAGTTAAACACAATTTATTAGACAATTAAGAAAAATACGAGAATGAAACATACCTTCTGTATTAAAATGTATTAAAATCTAAATATGTTTTATAAACATTTCCAATTCCACCCAAACGAAGACTACTGCATTAGTTTAGGAGGTACAATGGAATCATCAGTCCATTTATCTGTATGTCCAGCTGTCTGTGGATATGAATTTGTCAATAAATGATGGGTTGTTCACTGGTGTGTTGAATAATTATCCATCGAATACAATTCTGAAGGTATATTAAGCGTATCTTAAATATTTTGGGTGACGCTCTACTGTAGAATATATGGTTTGTATCTATATTAATTGCTCTCAAGAGAGCAGACTTCTTGTACACATTCACTGTTTCCCACCATTCAATGTTTCCTGCGGGGTATTGGTCCGGTTAGGTTAGATCCACTTTTTTTGTTGATAATGTATAAATGATTGTAAAATTGTGAATTTCACAACCTCAGAGTTTTCAATCTTGGACGGGTTCAAAATAGGCATTCAGTGTTAAGGCGATACACTACATCACCACAATGGCAGTCATCTTTTCAAACATGAATAGAAATATAAAATATCAGCAATTGTATATTCCTTTAAAATTTGGTTGCTTAGCTGGATATCTCAGTCACTCGCTGTCCCCAGCAAGTTTTTTTTTTCATTTTTGCAGATTGCTTTCTCCCAGAATAGCATTTTGACTAAGTTTTTAACTTCAAAATATCATTGTACATTCCCGCCACTTTTCACCGATATCAAATTTTTCTGGTGTGTTATTTCTTCTGAAGACCGGGGGGTCCGAGTTTGAATTAGGTCTTCAGTACAACTTGCTTTTCGTAAGAGGCGATTAAATGGGGCGGTCTTTTAAATGAGACCACTAAAACCGACGTCCCGTGTCACAGAAAGTGTGGCATGATAAAGATCCCCTCCCTGCTGAAAGGCCATAAGCGCCGAAAATAGGCCTAAATTTTGCACCCCGTCACCAACAATGGTGATGTTTCAATCGAAGTGAAAAATTCTTGAGAAGGATGTTTAACAATATATAATCACCAATTTTTCTCCTGAATATAACATACATATTACATCATATAAAGGTCTTTACCAGTATAGACGCTCATGGGGATATTTGTGTTTTTATAATGCTGCTGATTTATATTACTTTTATCTTAGATATGTAGGGAAATTATACGTTTCGCAGTATTTGGGGCTATTGATACTTCAAACTAATACCAATGTGACCGACAAACCTTATTAATCAATTTAGATTATTCGGAGGTTTAGTTTAAGTTTTTAGTTCACCTGAGCTGAAGGTTGCTGAGGTGAGCTTTTCTGACCACTTTGTGTCCGCCTTCTGTATGACCCTAATATTTTTAACATTTTCGACATCTCCGAAAGCACAGGGCTTCAGCCAAACTTAACACAAAGCGTGTTTCGATAAGAGGATTCAAGTTTGTTGAAATGAAGGGTCACACCTCCTTTTGAGGTTGAAATGATTAAGAATTGGTAAAATTGCTGTAATAGCTTTTTATAAATCTCCCCAAGAACCACTTTGTCAAACTTAACAGAAACTATTCTTGAGTAAAGATAATGTATGTTTGTTCAAATGAAGGCCATGCTCCATGCAAAGGGTAGATGATGAAAAAAAAAAAAAAAGAAATAGGGAAGGTTCATTTGAAATATTTTCAAGAACCACTAGTCAAGAAAAGTTGATAATTACATAATCACTTTCTGGGGACAGGGTGTGGCCACAATATATGGTGAAAGTTTTGCATGGTGATATGTGGGGATGTAAAAAAACAAAAATTCTCAAAAACCACAGGCCTTGGGTACTTATTTCAATATGCAAATATTCCTAGGTGAAATTTGATACACATCACTTTGCAATGAATGCAAGGTGAAGATAACGAACAGTGATTAATCTCATAAATCCTACAAGCAATACAAAATAGATAGCTTACTATTCGCTGTATGCTTAGCAGATACTTCGGGAGGTCTGACTTGATTGTAATGATTCCAGATTTCGTATTAAATACATGTATGTAAGTTTCCTTAGGGAGGGATGGCTTGAATATAGTGGTGTCAGATTTCGTACGAAATATGAAATTTTCCAGAAACCCTGATACTCAATTCCACATCAATTTTCGTGTTTTTTCTTCTGAATAAAACAAACAATATCGAAAACAATAAGAAGTATTTGTAACAATAGTAGTTTTCATTATTAATTATCTCTTTTGGCATTTTTTCAACTGACGATATTTATTTTTCACTTGAACAGATGCCTGAACTGACATTTAAATTCAATGGACTCCGTTATCAAGGTTCCCTATAAACGCTAATATTACAACTTATATTGATTATCAACAAGAAAGGAGCTGGTCGCGGTAATTCAATGATAGAGCATTTGCTTAGAAACCGGAAGGATGTGAGTTTGAGCCCTGGTCGTGCAATGCCTGCGTAAAACGTTTGACGCAATCATATATATCGATTGTTACCTTGACCAAGGCTTGGCATTTAGAAGTGAGAGTGGGTTTTTCGAGCTTAAAACGGAGGTTCTGTATCACGACAAGCGTTGGAACGTTTTGGAACCTTCAATGATACGGTCATATGCTCTAGGCATAGGTCTAAATTTGTGGTACTTTATCTACAACTGTTGACATCTCAATATGAATAAAACATTTCCAACGTAACGTAATACAAATAAATATCCAACCAATCATTTATTCTTGCTTAAAATAAAAGGACAGATAACTATGTACGATTTTTGATGAGTGTAATGTGATCCGATGACAGTCAATAAATTCAGTATTAAGTGCGCAATAAAATGAAATTGAATTTAAAAGTACCTATTGATTTTGAGTACGGATCAGTCCGTTTACCCGATCGAAGTATAGGGCTCGTCTTAACTTCATCCGCTTCGGCGGGGATTCAATTAGAAATAAAAAATGTTAAATATTGCGGAAAATCATTGTTCATTTTTTTTTCAAACATGGAAACGTACATGCCAAATAATAGACACCACTGACGCAACTGTGTATGCTGATATTTTCCAGGTACTTATTATATACATATGCTATTGATATGTAGTTACATTGATCGCTCTGTCATCTCACTGACACACGTACACTGCATCCAGAAAGAGGCACATTATTAGCTGACTCCTTCGGATATTGTACAACAAAACTGTTCTCTGATGTATTGTACAAACTAACGCACAAAGACGTCTACATGACTAGGAAGGAGAACTTCGTTCTTGTGATGATTGCTGTCATCTACTGCAACGCCCGTTTACAAGACAGCTACTCAAAGTTACAATATGGATACAGGCTGGATAGAAAGATGATAAATTCTTTTGTTAATTTCAGTATTTTAGACTGTGCTGAGGAGTGTTTGAGAACAACACGGTGTAAATCTGTGAGTTATTACAAAGGAACAAATTACTGTGAAATAAACTATGAAAATAAATCTTCAGCCCGAGCCAGATTTGTAGAACATTTGGGGTGGATCTACAGTGAAAAGGAGGATTGGGATATCGTGAGTATGATGTTATATTTGATTACCAGGTTCAAGGGCAATTAGTTTGTTAGCTGACCAAATATCATGATTTCTCTTTCATTTATTTACCTTACTGTGGTTAAACCTTAAAAGAATTTAACTATCTTCAATTCAAAGGTTATCTACATGGTACCTGTTGAGGTAATTCTTACCGGTAGAATTCTTGCGCTGCATAGACTTTTGTAAGAATAATCATTATAGAACATCGATCCAGCATTGCCGTGGAAATCTCAAATAATTAGATTTGATAGATAAAATGACAGCGAGTCTAAACTGGCTTCTTTGCTGGTAAAATTTAGCGTTTGAATAATGTATCGATTGTTTGAAGATTTGAACGACATTTACAAAACCACCATGTTATGTACATATACATCTACACTACAGATAAACATAATACTACATATTTTACGCTTTTACCATTGCACCTAATCTCACCACTTGTGTGTACAGGGGTCAGTGGTTGCCCAAATCTTTATTTTGTATTCCTAATAAGAGTTATGAGGTTAATCACTTTTCTTTATCTTCACCTTTCATCAGTGATGTACCATTATCCTACATTTGGAACAATATGTACATACTTCATTTTCAACATCACAATACGTCAGACAAACCCTCGCTTTCAATAACATTTTGTTCATTACGTGTTGACATCTACCTTTGATAAAGAAGGAAAGATAGTAAAAGTTCCCCCTGGCTCTTTACAATAGAACAAGGAGAGTGAACAGGGATACTATTGATATATAGAGAAGTTAGTGAAAATATCCAATATCCATTGTTATTGATTATATCTTGTGAGCATTTTTATCAAGATTGTGTGCTATAATTTTCGCATATTGATAATGGTTTAAAATGCTTTCAATGAAATCTAGTAGATATATCTTCATGACTAAAATATTGCATAGATATTTTCACATGAAGTCAAAGTTTGTTGAATATTTATATTTGTTCCGTTCCTGTTGCAGGATATTGTATCTTCGTGTTCGGCATCAAATTGTTTCATCAATGAAAAATGCAAACCCTTACCAATGGGCAAGTTTGAATGTGTTTTATCAGGTGATGAATTATGTTTTCCTTTTAATCATGCAATAAGAAGTAGTTTTTTTTAATTTTCACTACGAGCACGTGTACCTTTGACTGTCAATCTCCCAAAATTAGAGTGAAATATTTAAAAGATTACAACGAAATGAAACTGTTAACCACGAGAAATGGACCCACTCAAAATACACAAATTCTACAGTATTTTCATTGTCATCAGATTGTGGCATTCCATCCCTGTTGGGAGTGAATCTGAGCAGCGTCGGTAGATGGGAAGGAATTGGGATTGGAAGACAAATGGAACTTGAGTGTTCCCAAAATTACAAACAGAGTGGTTCACGGGTGTTCAGATGCCCGCCAAACGGACAGTGGATAACTGACTTGAAATGTGGTATCTCTTTAATACAAGAACATTTACTACATTGTTTAAAAGGATTTGATAATAATGAAGAACGGGTATTATTATAGACCAGCCTTGCAAAACTTCAAAATGATAGCAGTTTGTAGTGTACATTGTACTTGTAAGCTGACCTTGTCCTGGGATGGAAATAAAGACATAACATTATGTTTACCTATATACAAGTTTATTTTTTGCACTTATTGTATTTTATAACAACACCCCCCTCCCCATTGTGGCTGTTGTTGGTCTTGGCAACTAGGCAATGAGTAAAATTTTAAAGTTTTACATTAAAATTTTACCATGTAAATTACACCTGTGTATTGACACCCAAATGGTACAGGCCAAAAACACATCATTGCCTAATGTTATATCATAAAATCAAGCAACAAATTTCGCAGATCTTCTCATTCCGGTTGACGGCAATGAGACGATTTGCAATCACCCCCAAACATCAATCATTAAAATGTCAATTTTCAATTAAACAAAAAACCATATGACTATGATTCCGGTGAGCGGCAATCAAAGTGTATCATATATATATGTGACCAAATTGTCACCAAATAATTCAATACATACAATATTGTCCAATCAAATCATTCAATGTCCAATCACAGGAACCAGACGCGCATTCTTCTTGTGTTCCGTAATCAAAAATGTACTTTATCTGGCCCCAAGTTGCCAAGACAGTCTTTTCAAACACACTCCATTGTATTTGTTTCTTTTCCCATAACCAGAACTATATCCAAGAATCGAGCTCACCTGAAAAATTGAAAACATTTTCCGCAGTACATATTCTTACAACTTTTTGGGATGGGTGGGAAGGGAAATTAAAATGTTGTCTCGACTGTTATCTCACCGTTCTCCCGAAATTGCCTCGTCATAAAAGGAAATGCTATTCTATTTGCCAACTTATTTCCGGTAGGATTCCGGAATAGTGTTTCCGAAAAAATCCTCAGAAATAAAATATATTTAAGTCTGGCTAAAATAAATGGATTTATAGTTAATTCTATAAATCTTATTATTATAGACCAGCCTTGCAAAACTTCAAAATGATAGCAGTTTGTAGTGTACATTGTACTTGTAAGCTGACCTTGTCCTGGGATGGAAATAAAGACATAACATTATGTTTACCTATATACAAGTTTATTTTTTGCACTTATTGTATTTTATAACAACACCCCCCTCCCCATTGTGGCTGTTGTTGGTCTTGGCAACTAGGCAATGAGTAAAATTTTAAAGTTTTACATTAAAATTTTACCATGTAAATTACACCTGTGTATTGACACCCAAATGGTACAGGCCAAAAACACATCATTGCCTAATGTTATATCATAAAATCAAGCAACAAATTTCGCAGATCTTCTCATTCCGGTTGACGGCAATGAGACGATTTGCAATCACCCCCAAACATCAATCATTAAAATGTCAATTTTCAATTAAACAAAAAACCATATGACTATGATTCCGGTGAGCGGCAATCAAAGTGTATCATATATATATGTGACCAAATTGTCACCAAATAATTCAATACATACAATATTGTCCAATCAAATCATTCAATGTCCAATCACAGGAACCAGACGCGCATTCTTCCACATGGCGGAAATGGTTACAATATTAACCATTGAAGCCACCGCCACCAAGGGGGGGAAGCGGCTAGTTCCTGGAGCCAAGACCTTGCCACAAAATACCCCGTCCAAATTCTAGTATAACTTTGGATACACTTGCCATCCATTCGTTATAAATTGTTCTAACCCTGCACTAATGTTGTTGAGAAAAATTTCATTGCCTATATTTGATATATGGACCCCATCTGCCTCAAAAAGATTTGTGTTTACAAGTTTGATATCCAAATACTTGATATAACATCCCCCATTCCTTACTATATAAGCCGCCACTGAACTGTTGATTCTTTTTGCAGAATTATTCATTTTTTCTATGCTATCTGATGAATACCAGTTCTTTCTAGGCAATATTTGTGACCATACAAGCTTTGTATTGGGTAAAAGTTTCCAAATTTTGTCAATTGTACCTTTCATATCTTGTATAAGCTGTTTGATTGGTGTGTACCCAATATTATTACCACCACAATGTAGAATAATGTAATCAGGAGGGTCAGCAACTTTCAGCAATGTTTTGATCTTGTTGTACATTTCATACCAGCCCATACCCCCTTTTCCTTGCCACCAAATAGACACATTTAATCTATCCATTAGTCCCAAGTTAACTCCATCTGGTCTGATTCTAGCTGCTAAAAATGCTCTTTTGACTATTGATGAGCCCACTACCCATACCTGTTGTTCTGAAAGTGTATATATAGAGACATGACAAGATTATATAATTATATGACTTGAAACCATTTTCATATATACTTAAACATATGACAGTCTTAAGGGTTACACCTACATTTATATTATGATTACATCCTAACATAAGTTTTGTATGCTTTAGATTTCCATCTTCCTGCTTTACAGATTTCTTCCTCTGACATACCAAACATTGCTGCACTGGTTGCTGCCCCAATTCTAAATGAATGAGACTTGTATTTTTTACCTTCTAACCCTATTATCGACAAAACTTTATTTAAAACTGCCGTAAATTGGTATCTAGTTAATGGTTGTCCACTAAAATGACAGAACAACTTCCCCTGCACTGAAGGTCGTATTGCTAGATATTCTTGAATAATCTTAATTGGTTGTATTTGAGACCCAAATTGGCTATTCTGAATAGTAATTGTTTCTCCTTCCCCTATTTGATCCACTTTGGAATGCTTTAATTTTATTTGGATTTTATTTTCTTCTGTAAACATTGTTATGTCTTCATATTCAATTGCATGTCCCAGATCTTTTTGGTTTTTTACTGTCATTTCTCCAACTCTAAAGAAACCAAAAAATGCTAAAGTGTAGGCGGCTTGAAACAGTTTGCATTCATAGTAGTTTGTACAAACCAAGTGCAAACTTTGTAGTATTTGATTTAATATATTTGATGTAATTGGCAGTCTGGCATCATTTTTCTTGACCTTTCTTCTGAATCCTTCTAAGAGTTTCTTAACCAGAAAGCTTTGAGTTTCATCCCTATTGTTTTGAATTTTTAGTTTGTAAGAAATAGCTGAAATGTAAGTTCTAGCTGTTGCCACTGAGAGATGTTTTGCTGACATATAACCTATAAATAGAACTATTTGCTCTAACGTAGGGGGCCATATTTTGCTAAGGTTTAGGGAATCCTGGAATTCCTCAAAGCATCTTAGTCCCTGGTTGTATGTTTCCTGAGTATTTGGGGCTGTTGCTAGATGTAACAAGTTGTTTACTTCATTTCTAACATCAACTGCTGAAATTCTACTGGTATTTTTTCTGGTATCTTGTTTGCTTGTGGAGCCAATTCCTGAAATGTTTTAAACTGTTTACGTGACAGTGCATCTGCGATACTATTTTGTGTACCTGCTATATGTTTTGCCTTGAATACTATGTTGTTTTTTAACAGTATAAGGACCAACTTTCTTATCAAAAACATGATTCTTTTTGATTTTGATGTTTGTTTGTTAATAATTGACACCAGTGCATTGTTGTCAATGTACATTATGATCCTCTTGTTCTTAAAGAGCATTTCGCCCCATATGTAAATAGCTAATACAATGGGCACCAGCTCCAAAAATGACATTTCTTTAAAAATACCTAAATCCCATTTTGTTGGCCAAGGCCAGAAAACCCATCTACCTTCCCAGTATGCCCCACATCCCAAATCTGGATTGCCTGTACTATCTGTAAACAATTTCATATTTTCGTTACTCAGCCAATCACTCTCATGCAAGAGTCTAACACCATTGAACTGTTCTAAAAAAAGTAACCAAGTTTTAACATCTTCCCTAAACTCATTTGTGATTTTGATATGATGATGAGCTTTTGTCACCCCACAAGTAGCATCATAAAACCTTCTGTTGAATGCTCTTGCATTTGGCACACCTTTGCTGAAAAAATTTAAGCTTCCAACTATGCTTTGTACTTCTTGTAACTGTAATGACTTTTTAATAAGGGCCATATTTAGCATAGATTTCAACTGTTTTACCTTTTCTAGAGGAATTTTTACAACCATATCAACCGTATTTATTTCTAAACCTAAAAATATAATGCTTGTAGATGGCCCTACTGTTTTTTCATTTGCTAACGGTACACCCACCAAACTGCACAAATTCTGAAACTCTTCCATTAAATGTGAACATTCTTGAGTACCTACTCTTCCAATAAATAAGAAATCATCCAGATAATGATAAATCGTGTCAATACCTGTCTGTTTCTGTAGTTGCCAGTGTAAAAATGTTGAAAACTTTTCAAACAGATTACATGACATTGCACAACCCATTGGTAAACATTTGTCAATGTAATATTTACCTTGAAATTTGAAACCTAGCAAATCAAAATCACCAGGATGGATTATCATTAGTCTAAATGCAGATTTTATATCCATCTTAGCCAGCAATGTTCCTGTTCCCAACCTAGCTACTGTTTCTAAAACCTGATCTAAAGATGTATAAGCTACTGTACATTCTTGGGGATCTATGTAGTGATTAACACCGTTATTTTCTGGAAAAGATAGATGTGTAATTAATCGCCACATTCCCTCTTTTTTTGGTACAATGCCTATTGGCGATATTTTTAAATTTGATATTGGTTTATTTGAATATGGTCCCCCTATCCTTCCTTTTTCTACTTCATTATCTATTTTTTCTTTTGCTTTCTCAGGGTGTTTTTTGACTGATGTAAGATTATCTGATTCACTCCCTATTCTTGGCCCTTTGTACCCTAATCTGAATCCAAATCTAAATCCTTGCAAAAGCTCTAAAGCTATATTTTTTTTTAGGATAACTGTGTAACAATGATTCTAAATTGTTTATATCTATAGGGGTGGTCCCAAGCTTCCATACTTTAGAAAGTTCCCCTTTGACCTCTGAATTGAGACCCCCCTCTTCCTCTTGTGTTTTGGTACTGACCCCTTGAAAATCTGTAATTTCCCTGTCCACGAAAATTACTAAAACCTTCCCCTTGTGTGCTGATGTTTTTTGATTGACAATTGTTGATAGGATGTTGACCCCCACACTTGATACATACATGCAAATATGCACAGGGTGATCTGAAGCATGAACCTTGGTAGTTGTAATTGTAGCATTTTTTACTCTGACTCTGGTAAGTTGGAGCAGCAGACAGAGTTTTAACAGCAGGTAAAACAAACATCAACCATAATTCTGAATCAACCTCACCCCATGGTTTTGTAGGGTTCTTTGCCATTTTTAATCTGAATTGTTGGTCATACTCTTTAAATCCAAGATTTCCTGACCTAGATGCTGCTAACCTAACATCATTCATGTATTTCAAAATTTCTAATGTTTTTGCCGGATGTGCTTCTAAATAAATACTGCAAAAAATTATAAATGCATCCGTCCATTGTTCAATGTTGTTGATTTTTTTAGAATTTTTCTCGGATGTTTGTAATTCCCCATTCACCATTACAATTGTTTGTTTTTGTGGTTCATTAGAATTAATCAACAGTTTTGCCAATTCTACATACTGACCACTGACTATTTTGTTTTTAATTTCTTGTGAAACATTAAGTCCAATGACATTGTTGTAACTGTTGACCATATTTGGTATATCTATGCCCTGTGTACCTCGAATGGTTTCCCTGGAATTCTCCATGCGGAATCCCGATGGTTCATCTCTGGGTGATACATCCATTTCTCCCTCAAATCCGTTATTTGTTGATGTCTCCATTGTCGTCTGCTCTTGAAATTCAACTGGACCTTCCACATTTTTATTTGTTCGCCCCTTTCTCATAACATCACCTCCCTTCTTCTTTTTCGCCCTCGTTGATTTTTCTTTTGGCATGTTTTTTCTACAATTTAACTTATTTTCCGTAGCTTCTGAATCTTATAAAAAATTAAAATGTTGTCTCGACTGTTATCTCACCGTTCTCCCGAAATTGCCTCGTCATAAAAGGAAATGCTATTCTATTTGCCAACTTATTTCCGGTAGGATTCCGGAATAGTGTTTCCGAAAAAATCCTCAGAAATAAAATATATTTAAGTCTGGCTAAAATAAATGGATTTATAGTTAATTCTATAAATCTTATTATATCCGTTTTTTCTTGTTCGTTCGTTCTTTAGTGATTTTGATGAAGAAGCACGCTCTAGATAGCGTTCCGTGTTAACTTTCACAGGACCAAGGTCGAATCGGAACTTGAACCCACTGCTTCCCAGTCACTACGCGAGAATTCCAACCAGGTGTGTGTGTGTGTGTGTGTGTGTGTGTGTGTGTGTGTGTGTGTGTGTGTAACGCTGACCTTATATACATTCTACAGGGTACCTTCTTTGATCGATTGATGTGATACTTAATATGCATTATTTTATCAAGATTGGAAGAAACCTAGTTATTTGAGGGTCAATTAGATTATCTAATTGTAGGAGAGCCCGTCAATTCTTTTGGAGAAACGGAAAGGGTTATATAACGTGGCTAAAAATACCCATATACGTAAAAAGAAACAAAAAACTAGCACTAAATCTACACTAAATCCACAAACGTATTAACACTGCAAATTACATTTTTTTTTGCTTTTGGCTTGCTAATCATGCTAATCAATATTGTACAGAGCAAATTAGAACGTATCTTATTCGTCCAATGGACTGATCTACATTGTACGAAGTAGTGATGATAGACTTAACTAATCTAAAGTACATATGTAGGACATATGTATTGCGAGTTAGCTAACATTGTTAATCAGTGCAAAAGTACTCGTACCTTGTGAGATTCTATTGTTCTTGAGGGTAATGGGTGGTTTCGTCCTGATAATCTGTTCGCCCTGAGTGGATTCGCCCTCAGTGGTTTCGTTCCCATTTCGGAGCGGGTAGCATAAGGTAGAACATTAGGTTATGGTCAAATGGTTTCGCCCCGATGTCCTAGTCGAGTGGTTTCGCCCCGATTTACCTGTGCAATAGTTAAGTAATAATAGATGCACGTCAAATCATGGAACTTGTAAAAATAATAGATATACGTTTGGGACAGAATATCCTTGGAAACTGAAGTTATAGATTTGTTTTCTAGATTTAAGTAATCCAAGTGATTGTATGCGTTCTTTACAATGTTATCAATGTTGTTGGACGACCCTAGTTGGTAGTTTTCACTGCAGGTTTCATTGTTTAAAATAATCACAAATCTTTCACTATTGTTTGAAATGAAGCTATCAAATTCATATGAATTTAAATGAACAAATTCAACTAAAAATATTAGAAAGTAAAGTGATGCTACATATCTTAAATTAATTCTACATATCTTGTGAGTACATATATTTTAAAACCTCATAATGATATTTTTTACATTTTCAATTATATATATATATATATATATATATATATATATATATATATATATATATATATGTGTGTGTGTGTGTGTGTGTGTGTGTGTGTGTGTGTGTGTGTAAAACTTATACGGTACCAATTTTGATGCACCAGATGCGTATTTCGACAAATAATGTCTCTTCAGTGATGCTCAACCAAAATGTTTGAAATCCGAAATAACTATGTAGTTTTAGAGCTAAATATAGCCAAAAACAGCGTGTCAAAAAAGTGGAGCCAAATTCTTCCAAGGATAAGAGCTATGCATGAGGGAGATAATCCTTAATTTTGAAATGAATTTCTACATTTTATAACAGCAATTAAATATACATCCGTATTTTCAAGCTAGTAACGAAGTACTTAGCTACTGGGCTGTAGAGACCCTCGGGGACTAACAGTCCACCAGCAGAGGCCTCGACCCAGGGGTATATATATATATATATATATATATATATATATATATATATATATGTGTGTGTGTGTGTGTGTAAGACTCCAAAGTGCGATGGTCACGCCAAACCCCGATGGTCTGCGCCAAACACCGATGGTCTGACACACCAAAGTGCGATGGTGTGACACGCCGAAATCCATTGGTTTGTAAACGACACAGTGTTGTGGTACAGACTGTACCAACCGTGTGTTGTTTCACTAAAATATCAGTGCAAATTCCATGCATAAAAATAAGAAGTTCAACTTATTTCATTACCATCTAGAGTTGCATGTTGTGTTATTAAAAACAAAACTTTCCAGCGCGAAATCGTATAGAATGTTTCGCATTATAGCATATCCCCAGGATGTTATTACGTGTACGTCACAAGTAATAAATTATCATGAATTAAAGAATGTTTGGGCGAAGAAGATAGTTCGACAACAAGTGTTCTTTGCCGTTCTAACTATCCTCAACCTTGTATACCTTGCCGTTGCTGTCGTCCGTGTTGCATGTCATTGGTTTCATTTTGAAAGACGTTAAGAATGACGTCACAATGACGAGACCCCACAAACGTTACTGAACTCCACACCATCGGACTTTGGCGTGGCCATCACACTTTGGCGTCCGTAACGTTAACAAACCATCGCACTTTGGCACAGACCATCGCACTTTGGCGTGACCATCGCACTTTGGAGCAACCATCGCACTTTAGAGTCTTACAAATCTGTATGTTTTTCCTCATAAATGGTCATATAACTGAGCTTAGATAATAACTAAGAATAGTTGAATTCTTCATTTTGTGATTTACATAAATATCTAAGATTGCACAAAATCACACAATAGACACACTGATTTTATTTACATAATGCTAATTCTGTTTAATTTGATAAATTTTACTTACTGATTTTCTACAATTAATGGAACTTGCCTGGCAAAAATTGTTGGTATAATGATAAAAATGGACGTAACTTGGACGTCGGTAAATTGATATATAGTATTCATTAATTTCAATTAAATTGCTCATCGTTAAAGGAGAGTATGCACTGAGTATGCATTGACCACTGTTGCCGTACTCAATTGGGGCAAAACCAATTAGAACGAATCCACTTAGAGGGAACTGGTAAAGGTGCAAATCCACTTGATGCAAATAGGTAATCGGGAAACCACCTGTATTCGTTATTGTGCAATAAGAATTAATACATAATGATATTCAAAACAATCATAGATGAAAGAAATAAAAAAAATATGATAGAAAGATGACTAAAATATTTAATAATTTGTTTAGCAAAACGATAATAAAGGAAGTGCAATAAGCAGCCATCATGTATTCCCGAACTCATAATGTCTAGGGTAGAACCGTGAACAGCTATTATAGAGTCGCAGAAAACCAATAAATGAGTTTTATACATAGCTAGATGTAAATGTCAGATAAGAGTTCAATTAGAAAAGCAAATACTTCTGGCACGAAAGATGAATGGAAAGGCGACAATAACAAACTGTGAACAATCTCAAAACTTCTATAATGGATACAAAATTAAGAGTTGGGCAATGGCAGAACCCTGGTTCTACTAAATGCGGACTGCTGCATGAAAGTTGAAGATAACGAAACGTGATCAATCTCATAACTATTACACTCAATACAAAATAGCTACTTGGGCAAACACGGACCCCTGGACACACCAGAGGTGGGATCAGGTGCCTAGGAGGAGTATCCCTCCTGATATATATGGTATCCCCTGTTGACCGGTCACACCCGCCGTAAGACCTATATCCTGATCAGGTAAACGGAGTTGTCCGCAGTCAAAATCAGTGAACATGCATGTAAAGCCTAGACCAGTACACAGTGTAGTCAACCAGCATGTAGTCTAGTAAATTAGCATGTGGAAGTAGTAAACATAGATCTAAGGTAACAATAAAATGGAAAATAGTTTTGCAGTGTTAGGGATATGATCAAACGAGTAGATGAAGCTTCCTAAGCTGCTTCTACTCTGTTTCTGCAAGCTATGATATGTAGCCGCATACATATATGTATACAAAGAGACATGACGTACATTATAAGTACAATCGTCGGTTTTAATAATCGTATTACTTCAATTTTAGGAATGTCTGTTGGCTAAGATTCCATTATTCCTGTAGAATAGTAGCATGATATAAGTAAATGTATTTAATTTTTCATTTATGTAATTTCTTAGAAAAATCTTTACTTAGCTTTAATGACCTATAAAATATATTTGTAACACTTTCATTCATATCTTGCAGTGGAAAATTTCCCAAAGGATTGCCAAGATGTACTGTGGGCAGGCAATACAGAGAGCAAAGTATACACAATATATCCACATGGAGGTGGAGATTTAAAGGTTTTCTGTGACCAGCACACAGACAGGGGAGGATGGACGGTTTGTTTATCAAATCATTACTGTTCTATATTTTGTGTAGGTTTATTTAGGTGAAAGGTTGGCATCAAAACAACTACCATAGCTTTGTATTTTTATTGTTGATATTTTATGAATTCCTTAGCCATTAAATTGAAGTGTCCACCGTTAATTATTTATTCTTCTGTAATTACTTTGCATTGGGGTTTGAAGCAGTTCATTGAACTTTGACGGTACTGAATGCTTTTTTAAATTTTAAAATGATCGGAGGAAACGCAAAAGCATAATGCCAATCGTAACTATTTCTTAATGTAATTCATCAAATAGCAATTAACGCCAAACGAGTTAAATGCCATGTAGGAATTCCAAGAATTGCTTCGCATGAGAAGTATCCTCTGTATAGTTATTGCTGGTTTTACAGTCACAGAAGTTTGCGATCGTTATGAGTAATACTAAATAAGTATAACACCAAGGTCCTCAATCTGAAGACAACGATTATTTGTTTTCATTCTAATACGTTTTGCTTGATTTTAACCTTTACATCTTTATTTTGTGGATGGTGATTTTGCTTTATAAGATTTAATAGTAAAAACAATCAGACGGATCAATACTAGAAATAGAAAATATAACTTAAGTAGCTACATATTTAGTGGTACAACTTAACAATTTTGTTGTTTCCCGACACAGTTATAATTGATATTTATTTAGTATAACGCCAAGGTCTTCAATCTGAAGACAAGAGAGGAGTTTTAGCGTTGTGCACTTGTTAAATTTATTTGTGCCACTCTAGAATTATATTTGAATCATATTTAGAATAATATTTGAATTATAATAATAACAATGATAAATCGGCACTATGTAAAACTTATACGGTACCAATTTTGATGCACTAGATGCGCATTTCGACAAATAATGTCTCTTCAGTGATGCTCAACCGAAATGTTTGAAATCCGAAATAACTATGTAGTTTTAGAGCTAAATATAGCCAAAAACAGCGTGCCAAAAAAGTGGAGCCAAATTCGTCCAAGGATAAGAGCTATGCATGAGGGAGATAATCCTTAATTTTGAAATGAATTTCTACATTTTATAACAGCAATTAAATATACATCCGTATTTTCAAGCTAGTAACGAAGTACTTAGCTACTGGGCTGTAGAGACCCTCGGGGACTAACAGTCCACCAGCAGAGGCCTCGACCCAGGGGTACTTAACTTTTCTCTGAATAAAAGATGTTCATTTCAGATTATTCAGAGGCGAATGGATGGAACAGTAGACTTTTTTAGAAAGTGGAATGACTACAAATACGGATTTGGTAACAAAACAGGGGAATACTGGCTTGGTACGTGAGTATTTATGATAACTACTGTTTGTAAGTCATGCACTGCTGTCCCTTGCGATCACAAGTCTGAACATTAACTATACAAGTGTAACATGTTCTAATGTATCAGTTTGACAATTTCCTTTCCTCTTTTTCACTAAGGTAGTTCAGTAAATACTTGGATTTAGTACATGTGATAGCGGGCACAGTGGCAGATCTAATGTTTTTGCATTGGGAGTTTTAATAATCAAGGAGCGCGAACAAAGTCCCAACTGAAGTTGTACATTTACCTACAAAAATCCTTTCACACAACCTCATAGGCCCAAGAGGGCCCTCATAAAAATGGCGAAGATTTTGTAAATTCACACCTCCTTGATTTCAGTTTATGAACTTGCGTAAATTCCAATCTCGTGATCGCATATACATGTAGTTAAATGCACCATATCAGACCTAATATATTTGTACGGAATGTAATAGAAAGGCAATCTTCAGATGAAGTTTGACCAGTTTTCAAATCAAGGCTGGCTGCTGCAGGGGTTTCAATCGTTTCGTCTAATATCAACATTTCGCAAAATTTATGGTTGTTATAATGATTCAGGTTGCCAATACAACCTATCATAAGGTCAACTGCTGTTTGACGTGCTTCATACCAATTGTTAGGCCGTAAATTACACACTGATTTTGACTACGGATTACTCCGTTTATCTGATCAAGACATAGGACTCACAACAGGTGTGCCCGGTTAACGGGGGATACGTACTCGTCTTGGAAACCTAATCACATCTCTTGTGTGTCCAGAAGGTCCGTGTGTTTTCAACTCATTATTTTATCTTCCTTACAGGCTGAAATCGATCACTGTTTGCTAACTTCACCTTTCATACTTATCCAGTTGTAAAACTTATTTACTAAACGCTATTTTCAGAGTTAAATATACACAACTATTAAAACTGAAAACTGTATGCATAAATATCAAAATTCTGTAGCTTCTGTGGCTCCATCGCTTTAGTTTTAACTAAGTTATCTTTGGCAATTTCTGAGGTGAGTCAAGAATAGCTTTAGTATCAGTTTCAACTGCACAAAGATGATACACAGAAGTATTGTATTTTTTTAAAATTACCATTATGAACCAGCTAGCTAAAATGGTTGATGAACTTTGCAATATGCAAAAATCAAACAGTGGCTGATCTAGGAAGATGGGTGTCGGAACATATTTACAAAACAGTACTGGCATATATAGAGTCGGCACCCCAAAAGACTGAGTATTTTGGGTAATAGAGGCTCACATATACCTCCCCCTTTTTTGGCAATCCTGTATCCACCACTGTCATATGTTGGATATTTGATGTTACAGTTTTCGTAACATTCCGTATTCATTACTACATAAGGGAATACAAATTAATTGAATTTAGCCATGAAATGTGTGATGTAAAGCAATGAAAGGTGAAGATAACGTAAAGTGCATTGTCGTGACTGTTGCATTGCATGACTCGTTTGTAAAAGCAGTGGCACACATTGCAGGCATATATAATAAAGCTTGATGTATCCAGCTTCTGTACAGCGCGTCTACATCGCTCAGGCGTTGGTGTTGAGGGTATGCGGATTAATGATTTGCCCCCAGATGTCAATATCAACTTCTTCCTGAACATACTTCGCTATTGGAGGTACACAAGTGATATTCAAATAACTGCTGCATACAACAGACGTTTCGTTTCCAGGTTTTCAGTTTTTGCAAGTGAAACAAACGAACATGCCCTACTTTTTTCAAACTGATTTATTCGAATGAAAGTTGTGTTGGGACGGATACTTGTTCGTGTTGTCATCCACTGATAACATATCGTTGCACTATTTTTGATTTGAGTTCTAGGTGTGACGTCACATCAATATTTCGCGAGGCACGATTCAATGAAAAATCCAAAGATTTCATCACTTACAATTTCTCAATTATTAATATCAAAAACCAAAAAAAAAAAAAAATGTTTATTTTTTTATGCAATCTATTTACAAAAGTAATACAAAGCATTTAGAATCGGAAATGAAATCGCCACTGAAGAATACGTCACAAGTGCCGGGACCCGCTCTTTAATGTTTTTCTCTAGTCTTCTAAGCATCCCCTATTGATTGGTCACAGCCACCGTGAGCCCTATCTCTTGATAAGGTAAAAGGAGTAATATGTAATCAAAATTAGTGTGCCAAAACGGCCTAATGTTCGGTATAAAACGCGTCAGACAGCATTTGACCCAATGATAGGCTATATTGGCAAACTAGATCATTATATATTGTACCAACTATATCATACATATTAAAAACTGTGAAGGAGAAACTTTAAGCGTACTTTGCGACTACATATGCCATATGTGCTGTTAATCAAAGGTGGATTCTAAAAAAGTCAACATCAAAACGTATCCCTATTCAACATTTTACATGATTATTCCGCAGGATAAATTAAAGACTAGAATTTTTGACATCATAGACAGTTGCTTTTAAATAAAAATGGAAAAAGGAAATATTAATATCTAGTCTACAGTCATTCAAAAAAGTACTTTGTTAAAGACCACTCTGATTCCACGCACAAGTACTCTAAAGTTAAAATGAAATATATGCTTGAGTTCCTCATTGACAATATCTTCATAGTCTTTGGTGACCAGGTGTTCCAACAGTCTGTCGGAATTCCCATGGACATGCATTGTGCTTCTTTCTTAGATGGCATGTTTTTATATTCTTATGAAGCAGAATTTATTCAAAAACTTGTACATGAGAAGAAAAGAAAATCTCTTACTGTGGCCTTCAATTCGACATTTGGATATATCAACGACGTATTATCCATTAACAATAATAATTTTCATTTATATGTCGATTCGGTGTATCCCTGTCAACTCGAAATTCCACTTCTGCTTCATACTTAGATGTTTTATTGAAAGTAGATAATAGTAGCAAACTAATAATGCAACTTTATGACAAACGGCATGATTTCAGCTTTTGCATTGTCATTTTCCCATATTTATGTAGCAATATTTCTTTATCACTTCGGAGGCCTCCGTGGACGAGTGGTTAGAGCATCGTACTCAAAACGGCCTCTCAACTCTGGTCGGCGCGGTAAGTGAGAAAGGTTCCCTGCTTACTTTCGGAAGGTCGGTGGAGACCACCCAGATACATTGTATCAGGGTTCTCTCTACCACCAATAAAAAACTGGGCGCCACCAGATAACTGAAAAATTGTTGAGTGTGGCGGAAAACACTAAAACAATCAAACCATCAGTATCGCCTGCATAAGTTCTTTAAATCTCTCAACTTATTCGATACGCAAGAGCCTGTTCTGTGTAGGATCAGTTTTTAAATCTAGGCAGGCTGCTAACAAACAAGTTGATAGCACAGGGGTTTCAACAGTCTCGTATAAAGACAGCATTTTGGAAATTCTATGGTCGTTTTACCGATCTAGTTTGCCAATAAACCTATCATTGGGTCAAATGCTTTCTGGCATGTTTCATACCGATTAATAGACCGATCGTGGAGCACTGGTTTTAAATGCATATAATTCCGTTTAACTAATCAAAATATGGGTCTCATGGAGGGTGTGACCAGTCGACAGGGGATGCTTAATATTTCTGGTCACCTCGTCACACACCTGATATATCCAATGGTCCATGTTTACCCAACTGCCTTTCTTGTATTGCCTATAGAAGTTATGAGATTGATAACTGTTAGTTATCTTCACCTTTTACAGGGTAGAAGGTTGTCGAATCTGGCCCTTAACACAAATCAATGATATCCATGGGTCGTCTAAAGGACATGATTGGTGGTTTACTAAATTCAAAATTTAATAAGGATCACTTGGTTATATGTGTGTAATTTACCACTAACATAACAAAAGACATAAATTTGACTCAGAAACGTGTTTACTCAGGTTATGAATGAAAACTCATAAACGGCATGAACTTTTGTCAATACGGAATGCTTGGAATCTGATAACAACACCAAAAGGCATTTCATTACAAAAAGTTAGCAGCAAACCAGAGAAAGAATTACATAGTTTATGGGGATAGTCCATCATTACACTTAGTCGATGAAGTGTCAATACCGGACATGGCCTCCCCTTGCATCAATGACGGCTTGACAACGTCGAGCCATGCTGTCAATAAGCACCCGGATGTTTCCAATGAGAAGGTTGTTCCACTCTTCCACTCTTCAACTAGGGCGTTTCCGAGCTCTGCCAAAGTCGTGGGTTGTGTTCTACGGCGTGAAAGGGCAACCTGCAGCATGTCCCATACATGCTCAATCGGATTCAAGTCCGGCGAGCGCGCTGGGCAGTCCACACGGACAATTGTCTCCTGCTGAAGGTACTGCTCCACCACCCTGGCGCGATGAGGACGGGCGTTATCATCCATCAGTATGGACTCAGGGCCAACAGCACCAGCGTAGGGTCTGACGTAAACATCGAGGATCTCATCCCGGTACCGCATCCCCGTCATTGTTCCTCTCTCCAGGACATGGAGATCTGTTCTTCCATCCCTGCTGATTCTACCCCAGATCATGATGGAACCACCACCATAACGGTCATGTTCACTGATGTTGGCCTCATGGAAACGTTCACCTTGTCGTCGCCACACTCGGTGCCTCCTGTCTGCAAAGTCCAAACAATACCTGGACTCATCGGTGAACAGAACTTAAACCCAATCGTTCTGTGTCCAAGTGACATGATCTTCAGCCCAGTCCATTCGCTCCCGCCGGTGTCGAACAGTCAGAGGGACTCGAATACATGCCCTTCTCGAGTTGAGATCTGCATTGTGAAGCCAATTCCGTATCGTCTGAATGGACACATTCACCCCGAGGCGTTCAGGAGGTCGTTACGTAGGCTGGTTGCTGTCCAGAAGGGATGGCGTCGTGCCTGAAGATCCACAAAATGGTCTTGGCGTTGGGTTGTCGACCTCTGACAACCACCCCCATGTCGGTGTGCTGCTGTACCAAAAGTTTGATGTCGGTTCCAGGCCCTGTTTACAACGCTCTCGCTGACGTTTAGTGCATTTGCAACGTCACGTTGTGAATAGCCAGCGTCAAGCATTCCAATACATCTGCCCAGTTGTTCTGTCGTCAGGCGACGCCTTACACGATGAGGGGGCATTGTGTTGATAAACGTAGTGTAAACACTCAAGTGAGTTTGAAATTTTAGAAAGAATCAGACAACTATGCCTGAGTGAAAATCGTGCAATGGTAGCAAAAGCATAAACTGTGATGAGAAACGCATTTCCCATTACATGAAATGCACGTGCAAGTTTGTTGAAGACGTTTTTGATTTCATTTGGACTCAATATTGCCAGTTATGCAGTTCTTAATTTTTTAAACATAAAAATATCTATGATCCTTATCAAATTTTGAGTAGTATATAGTATTATCCAAGAGTTTAGGAATGTTATTATTTCGTGTTAGTCATTTAAGGTAGGAGGTAAACATGAACTCCAAATAGAATCGTTTAGTTGATATATCGGAATGCGATTAGCGTAACCTTTTCTGAAGACTTCGTTACATGTACTTTCAATGACGATATATATATATATATATATATATATATATATATATATATATATATATATATATATATATTGTGTATATAGTGAAATTCCCGAAAAAAATCCCTTGGTATGGGTAATGAGTAGAAAAACATACATAACGATGAACAAAGTACACATATCCACATTTAATTGATTACACTTGAATTAAATGTGGATCATGTGTACTTGGTCATCGTTGGATGTTATATTTGATAAAAGGAAGATAACGAACAGTGATCAATTTCATAGATTCTATTAAGAAAACAAAATCAAAATTAGAGTAGCGTAAACACGGACCCCTGGACATACCAGACCTAGGAGGAGTAAGCATCCCCTATCGACCGACAAACCGCCTGAGTCTTATATATTGATCAGATAAACGGAATAACCCGCTAAAATCAGCGTACAAAGAACGGCCCCAATTGGTATGAAACATGTCAGACAACATGCACAATATTTCTTCAGGTAACCACAGAATATATGAAATAGTTCAGCAAGGCAACTACGAACTTAGGATAGATATGTCTGATTTCAATGACGAAAGAAGATACGCTCTTTACAAAGGTTTCTCTATCGGAGATGAAGACCATGGTTACGCTCTTCACGTCAAAGATTACGATGGAACAGCAGGTACAGAAATTTAAACTTGCACTGGTTTGTATGTTTCGAGCTGTATACATGTACTTTCGTTTTTGGTCGTTCAAATGATATTCGTTCTCCGAGAAAGTGTTTGAGGAGAGGGAGGAATCGGCAAATAATTTACGAGAAAGATTATAAGTAACTATGATATTACTATAATTTTTGGAACGAATTTACTTTGCCAGTCCCTATAAAAACGCGCTAAAATATTACACGCCAAATGCGTTTTCTTTATAATATTTAAAATTTAAGCGTTTTGTCGGGTTGAACCCACAATTTGAATTCTTAAACATTTTCTTGAATTCAAAACTTTGTTTTAAACCATAGTTTTTAACTGGGATTTCAAATACTATCAATAAACAATGATATTTACATGTTTCTTCAATGTGTTCAAAATATGGCATCCGTTGTTAATATCCCAAGTGCCGATTCTGCGCAAAGCGAATATTTACGACTTTGGACAGTTCAACATGTGTTCAATGTAAACAAATATGCCGATGAAACCCAAATCTCTTGTGAAAATATGTGATTCTTTGGAGAGCATAATCAATTGATTGGTAGAAGTAAGTCTTGTTCTGAATCTTCGTTACCGTATTTGTAAATCTTGTGATTTTGGAGCGTTGTGATTGCGAAAGAACTCCTCTTACAATAGCACAATAGGCACGTTTGGAAATGCAACAACAAGAAATGCAATAGGAAAGGATCGATTAGAGAGTCATCTTTTTAATTTAACTTTGGAAAGAAATTATTTTGTCAGATTTTGGCGTTGATAAATGTCCTCAATATTTTGTTATTCATGAACTGGATATTCTCAAAAAACTATAACAGATTGCTTTAATTTTGGACGAGAAGTGCATGAAAGGAGTTTGCCCAAGAAGGGTTAAAATCGGTCCTGTGAAATGTCCAAAATTAAAGTGAAGTGTCGACAATTTATTTTCTGCTTACCGGTAAAACATAACCATGTAAGTTTATCAGGGTGGTAAATGTTTTGGACTTTTGCACTGGTGTATCTGAGATCTATTGCCTCAAGCATCACGGAGTACAAAATAATGCTTAAAATTACCACATTTGTGTAATAAAATGCTGAATTATAGTATAAAGAACAGCTGTTGAGATCAATTTTAGAATATTACCATGAAGATTAAATTTTGATAATTTTCCACTGGTCCTGACCTGTGCTAATATATAAACACAAACATTTGTTAAATTTCAGACTACAACAAATTTTCAACAGACCTTACATATTATAGATGATACATGTATATGTTTGTAATATCATTTAAAGCAAAAACAAAATATTCCCAATTTTGATATCTGAATTGATAAAACGTTATTTTATAGGTCTATGTCCGAGATTGAATTATGTTCAATACAGAAACTTTGTTTACACTAAGTTTACTGTAATTAGTTGAACCCCGTTGTGAATGTAAATAGACGACAAAATTTGTGACCCTCACAAATGTGCCAAGAAGTATATTGATGTACGAGTCCATTCAAAAGAAGAATGAGATGGTCACGACAATAAACTGTTCACACGCTCCGGTCAGCTTAGTATATTTCGTTACTCTACAGGTTTTCAGATATGACCCCGCGTGAACTATGTTTATTGCATGACGTCACAGTTGCAAAAGCGCAGTAAATTAGAAAGCTGATATTTAAAACTTTTTTGACGTCATTCACACCAAAAAAATTACGCGATCATTCAATCTCATTCTGCATGTAGATGTCGATATTGCTTTCGTTGCGTCTAATAGATTATCCAGTCTTAGATGATCACTTTCTTTTAAATTTCTTCAAAGAAGTATTGAGAAACTATTACTATATGAATCAATGAAGGAGAGAGGGGGGGTCTCATGATTTAATTTACATAAATGCAATTTCACTTTAGAATCCAATAACAAAACGTCCATACTTATTCATTTAAAAAAAAGAATTGATGTAGGCCTTTTCCTTATCGTTGCACACGATGTGGAGTTTTAAATTTACGTTTTCATCTTTGGACTTCTAGATCTATATGTAAAGCGACGTTGATAATTAACTTACATCTAGAAATTTGTGCAAAGATATATAAAGAAATTTCCGCATATATCTGGTGTACGTTTATGAAGCTGGGCGTATAGGAGGGGATTTAAAAAAGAATCAATCAGCATTCCATATCAAATCAAAACACCATATGCATTACAACACCCCCCCCCGCTTCAACAAACGAACGGAAATTACAGTCAGCATTACCTATGCCAAGACAATAGTGTTTGTTCGCAGGTTGCCTTTGTAACTAACGTTAAGACTGATGTAAAGATGAAACTACTTACTACTGGCCTTAACATCATTTATTTAGATAATAACAATTATTGTAATTCATTCAAAATACAAAGCGAAGATAAATAACCGATTTTGACTACGGATAAATTCGTTTACCAGATCAGGATTTAGGGCTCATGGCGGGTGTGACCGGTCGACAGAGAATGCTTACTCCTCTTCGGCACCTGATCCTACCTCTGATGTGTTCAGGGGTCCGAGTTTGCCAGCTATCTATTTTGCACTGCTTATAGGAGTTATGAGATTAACCACTGTTCGTTATCTTCACCTTTGCTTAATAGGCTTTCGTATTTAGCCCTTGTTATAAAAGAAGATACAGTTCTACAATGGATGTTTTCTTCCAACTTAGATTAATGTTTCTCAAAAAGAAAATAAAGCCATCTGCAATGTCCGATCGGATATTTTAAAATGTAATGAATTGTTAAACTCACACAATTTTAAAGCCCACTACTCTGTACAATGTTTAGCATGTAATATACATAATTGCAGATACAAACATTAAAATTCACGCAACTCTGACTACCAGGTACAGGAGGTAAATATTGTGATATTAATGTTCCAGGTGACTCCTTGATCAATCCCCACAGCGGAGAACAGTTCGACACAATAGACCACTACAATTCAAATAATTGTGCTTATCGTTACAAAGGGGCTTGGTGGTATAACAACTGTCATGCATCCAATTTGAATGGAATGTACCTTGCTGGTAATCACACGTCGTATGCAGATGGTATCAACTGGTTTGCTTGGCATGGATATTATTACTCACTGAAGACCACCGAGATGAAAGTTAGGAGACTTTGAAAAAGTGACGCATGTGTGTAAGAGTTTGGGCGAGGATTTATGTCACATCATACCAATCACACTAATCAACATATCAACCTTATAGTGAAATACAAATAAAAAAGATTACCTTGTGTATGGTTAACTATTGTAAGCACTGTGGTTTACTATAGTAGATTTGCTGATACTTTGATTCATTACAGTACAGATAGTGATCTTATAATTCCTCGGAGGTAAGCTTTGGTACTTTGATTTATTATTTTTCACACAAATGTTGCTCATGTAGAAAACTAGAACAGAAAAGTTTGAGATTTCATTTACTGTGAAGACGGAATTTGAAAATCCTTATTTGACTTACTTTAGTAAAAAACAATAACTATTTGCAATATATTTTTTCTCCTCAAAAAGTGAAGATAAGGAAGTGTTTAATCTCACATATCTTACAAACAAAATTAAGAGTTGGGCAAACACAGACCCCTGGACACATCAGGTGTGTAGATGGGGTGTGTAGGACAAGCAATGATCCCTTGTTGATCGGTTACACCCGCCATTATCTCTATATCCTGTATTGGTGTATCCAGGTAGCCAGGTATGTCCTGTTCTCGTCATTGTATTCTTTGTACGATTTATGAAATGGGTCACTTTATGGTATCTTCTCCCTGTTCATGATTACTTTTATGATATATAGATTTGTTATAGAAACTCTATTCATTAAAAAGTAAGTTTTGGGTATAAAAATCAGTTGCCAAACGGCATATTTTCCTGTATCTGAATCTATATGATGGAGTTGAGAAAACGTAACGACCTGTGCATGGTTGTACTTGCTTTGGTAGATTAGACCTATCTACAATGTATTTTATGCAAAGTGATCAAAGTATCGGTCGTGAAGTTGTAATTATGAACATATAATATTAGAAATAACCTAATAACCTACTTACATTTTTCTAACACATATTCAAAAGTAGCTATATTGACTACTGTGTTCTAGATTGTACAAGGTGTGTTTAAGTTAGAAAATATTTGATGAGACTATATCTTTCGTTAGTAACACGGATGCTTGCGACCTTTAAACCACCTTTAAACAGTGGTATATCACTATTATAGTGCAATCCCGCTGTATTTTCAGCCAAATTACATGTTGGTCGATTACATTGCAAGTCATGGTAGGTATAAAAACGCTCAATAGTTGGCATATTTACATTTTATCAAATTTTCTACCTTTCCTTTTAATAATGCGAACAAGCTTTTTAAGACGAACGTTACAGTTTTAGCATAGCAACCACTAATTGTGGTAATATTCAAACATGGTTGAATCTCACCTTGTCTAACACATGTGCACAAATCGTTGTTCTTAAAAATTTTTGACTCACATTGTAAGAGGTTTGTCGAATTTATCAAGGGAAAGGCTGCTTTTGCCAGCATGGTTACAGGTATGGAGATCCGTTGTGACAACTCATGGATGTACGCCTGTGATGAATTTGTTTTATTCGTGTCATAGGATACTAATAATGACATAGTTCGATGTTGTATCAATATATTTGTGATTTACATGTAGTGTTGATTATCCAGATCGTTTGTATTAGCATAATCCATTAATTTAATGATAACTACAAATTTTGAATTAAACCTGTACCAAGTATTCCTCTTTTTGTGTCATATTAGCTGCTGGTTGATTATTAAAGAAAAATCAAATTTGAAATATGTTAGTGTCGGTAAAGGCAGACATAATTATCTTCGTATATAATTGTAGGATTTCAAAGTGGTCAGACTAAAATGCTAGTTTGTTTAAGCTGCAACATAAATTGGCACATTGAATAATTTGTATTTGAGAAAGCTCTAAGAGATATTGTCATTTTATGCGGAAAATGAGCTGTAGTGTTTGTTTAAGATCATTAAATCTAACGGCTAATTGTATTCGAATGATTGGCATTAAAGTATTATATAAGAACATAACGAATAATGCATGTGATGGGTGCAATTGTTTTTACTTTTCTCGGGGTGTCAATTTCAATTAACAGATCACTGCGCTGATATTTTTTCTGAAAGTATCTTGGCTGTTAAGATTAAATCTTGCAAACTAATTTTGCAATCAACATTCGTATTGAATTACTGGTCGCGGTGGTTCAGTGGTAGAACGTTCGCTTCGTAACCGAGAGGACATGAGTTCGAGCGCCGCTCGTTACATGGCCGCGTCAAACCGGAAGCGAAGCCGGAATAACACCTATTTCTACATGTGTGTTTTTTATTTCACGTCATAACTGTGAAGGACAGGTGTATGTGAGCATACACTCTGTGCATTTTCCAAACACTAAAGAAAACAATACATGATTGTATGATATACTACAATAGTATACACCATTGATCTAGAGGTTCAACACCAATAAAAAATGTCACCGTTTTTTAAAAACATATTTGCGATATTCTAGTTCCTGTTAAAGTTAAAAATTTCGATTGATAAGATGTTTTTGCTTTTAATATTTAGACAAACTATGCGATAAAACCCTCACACTTTGTTAATAGATGTTTTGAGGAAGATTGCTCCGTCACAATTACATGTAGTGTTTTCTTCCTGGCACATTTTTCAGCATCATTCTAATATATCGCATTTACTTATTGCTAAGAAATTCGAGACATAGGAAGTGACGAAATTGCACAATGAGAAAACATTGAGAAGATATATCGTGTCTTGGTTAATTTACAATTTTCTTTAATTAGCTGGTGTTAATCTTAAATCCAGAAAATTGCACAACACTCCACTTGTATAACTGTGTAAGAATAATAATTGAGAACACGTTATACGTAGTGTATATCATTCAATACACAGGAATTAAATTCAGGATTGTGTTCGTGTCAAAAATATCTTGTAATATATATGACGACATTGACGTTGCGTTTTATAGAGATGCAGCTCTACTCTTACCATGCCCGCGTCAAACATAGGTAGTGATTACTCCTTCACCAAAAAGTGCAAATCACTGTTATGACCTGAAGTGCAGAGGTCCCGTGTCACGACAGGTGTTGTCACGTCATTGCTTTGATATGGTTTAACGTTCTTCTCGAGAATCTATCACTCATATAGAAACGTCAACATTACCGGTGAAGGGTTGTAAAATTTAGGCCTATATTCGATGCCTACGGCCTTTGAGCAGGGATGAATCTTTATCATTCCACACCGGATTTAACACGGCAACTCTTTTTTTTTTTTGCGGTCTTATCCGAAGGATCGCCCCATTTTGTCACCTCTTTCCACAAGCAAGTGGTACTGAGGACTTATTCTAACCTGGATCCTCACGGGATTTGTTGTAACGTTAACGAACCTCAATACTACGGCCCTGAACGCTAAGCATACATCTAAATTTCTAGTACTTCACCTACAGCTGGCGATGTTTCAATATGAGCGATTTTCTTTTCGACGGGACAAACAAACGAACAAGCAACAATAATTAAATGATTCACATTTCCCGTGCTCCTTTAAATCATATATCAAATCTACAGTGGAAACAAAATGTAAATCTACAAAATTCCCAATAAGTCGCTCAACAAATGCTTATCCAATATATTGTCCTCGGTACAGCGTCATGACCAAGCATTATTTCAATCGAGTAACCCTGATGGTCCACGGATACGATTTAGGCACGGCGAAGCATCATGCGGGTAGCTGACAATGAGTTTTTCCATCCTTTGAAGAAATACCAGTTCATGCCTTGTCCGTGGTTGTTGTTACCATACTCTCCTTTCAGGTTGGAGGTATGGCCCGAGTGATACCACCACGCTCCTCTCCATAGTTGAGCATTATTTGATGATGCACTGCTGTCGTTATCCTCATCGTACGTGGTGAACTGCGCATTATTGTTGCAGTATTGCAGTGAACATGAAATTCCATCACCTAAAACATAGTGTAAATTTATATATCATCATAACTCAGGATATCATTAAGTAAAATGAACCTTGGACGATAGTGATGAGTGAAAAAATTGAAACTATTTGATGGCGCATGAGACGATGATTTACTTTGAACATACAATAAATTGATTTGACTGTCAACACAGATCACTGAAAGACAATCACGGTACGGCGAATTCGAGATTTGCGCAATGTACACCCGACCTCCTCTTCACTGTTTGAGCGCAGGTCACTGAAAGACATGCTTATAGTGTAGCAACGTAAATCCGAGATTTCGCGGAGCGTATACTCTATATCCGTACAATGGGTTTTGTTTACAAATGAATGGATTTTAATATGTTCACCGCATCACATACAGGGTTTGGAATAGAACTAGGTTGTGACGGTGGGTTCTGCTTCAGAAGAAGGCTGGGACAGTATAATTGTTCTACAAGTACTTTAATATTTGGGATTTCTTTTTAAATAAAAAAAAAATAAAAATAAAAAATAATTGGTCTTTCTGACATCGGTTCCAGCTATCTAAGACATTTAGTATCATTTGATAATAAATAAAAGTATCAAAATTGCATACTTGAATGGCTCATATGTGTAACATATTCAGCATTAATATATTTTCGCTTGTTTTACGTTCATGTGCAGATATTCCTTACACGAAATGCCACTAGTCGTATCTTTTAAAGGTAATCTTTGGGTCGTATCAGTGAGGTTTTTTTTATCATACTAATGCCCGCCGTGACTTAGGGTTTTAAAAATCTCGACAAATTGAGAGATTTGAGAACTAACGGACACTGCCTCTAATCCCACTACGAGAAGGGCTCCGTGTCGCGACCTCCTAACCACGAAGCAAAATTAAAATCTACCCTTTGTGTTCCTGCTAAGAAATTAACCTTATCTAAGTTTCACCATTAATTATATTTTTAGCTCTCCATCTACATACTTTCAACATAGACCTTCGTGTTTTCTTTTTATTTTGAAGTTTTAGTATTTAACAAAATTAATTTCACGGTGTTTTTTTCAAAAGCTGATTATTTTCTAGTCACATGTACATGCATAGCCAAACAGAAATTGAAAATGTAACATATATTACATAATAACATGAACGCACAAGGTCACAACTGACGCAAAGATAAGATACAGCAATATGTACTGGAGATTGCAAAACTTTCCATAATTGAACTTTTCAAATAGCGCATACCATTTTAAAAATATGATAAGAATAGCAGGTTTTCCAGGATCAATACAAATGCTGGGAAAGTGTATGCTGATGTATATATAAGAGAGTATAACACATTCTGAACATACCAAAATAGATTCCATTATCACTTGCATATGGTATTTATGTCTCTAAACTGATTCTATATGCTAGAGCTTCGTCTACGTATGACCAGTTTCTTTTCATCGAGGCAGCCTGCTGACAAAGAAGTTAATGCTACAGATATTTCTATTTCAACATCTGCGTTTAAAGTAACCATTTCTCGAAATCTATGATCATCATACCAATTTAATTTACAAATACTAAATGTCATGGAGTCCAATGTTGTCTGAAGTGACCAATTCTTAGTACGCTCTTTACATACTGAGTTGGACTACGAAAATCTCTGTTTACGTGATCAATTAAGATATAGGGTTCATGGCGGATGTGACATATCAACAGGGGATGTTTATTTCTGCTAGGCATACGATCCCATCTCTGGTGTATCCATTTGCACGTGCAAGCCTTATTCTTAATTTTGTATTATTTATAGAAATCATGAGACCGACCACTGTTCCGTATCTTTATATTTTCATTGAAAGAAGTTTCATATTTTCTATTTTTATTATTACAGTAACTTGAAGTGAAGAGCTGGATTGCGTCGGTTTAAAGGCGCGGGTCATCAGATCAAACTAGTCGCAAAGATTCTTCGGATCAAGTAAATTAGCGACGCGACTAGCTCGCTCCAATTATTACGCAATTGAGTCACGTGATTTGCTCTTCATTAGCTGAAAAATGATGGGGACTACCCATTATGCTTCCGGAAAAATGTCGCCGTCACTGCGGTATACTTCATGGACAACCCCGTATATAAAACAAATAAATAGTTTGGAAAATACAACAAATTCTTTTCAATTCCAGACAAGCTTTCCCATACCTTCGTTCGTTTTGTTGTAGACAATTGCTTGATTTGAAAGAAAAACAATCACAACTAATGATGATGTCATAATGTACTGTATACATCAACTGCGTTATATTTTCCTCGTTAAATGTGTTGTAAGATGTTATGAGTCTTCACTCGCCTCAACGGTCACACCGTGAACATAGTAATGGATTTATTACATACCTCCTTATGTCTGTTTAAATCTACGTTGATAAGATGTCAAATGTACTCCAAATTATGAAAAAAAACCGCAAACATTTGGTTGAATTATTTTATATGCATCCAGTTTTGTTTGTGATACGGTCGATATTTTAAACGAAAAAAAACCCACCCCAAAACCCAACTCTCCATACCCTCCCAGTAAAAAAACCCCACCTTGCGATGGTGCATTGTTACGTCATCAGTTTCAGAGATACATTATATGAATTCCGATTACCAGTGTGGTTGTGCCGAAATTCGGTATATATGCTTTTAATTTCATAGTATTAAAACATGTATTGTTGATGGGTATGATAAATAATAATGAATACATTTAACAATTCTTTTTTGAAAATGTTACCAGTAATGTCCATATCATCATTATTTATTATCATTATACATTTATATAGCCTTTTATCAAATTAAGACAATTACATTATAGTGCTTTATATGTAAACCAATCAAAGAGAAATACA
Source organism: Ostrea edulis (assembly GCF_947568905.1). Classification (NCBI taxonomy): domain Eukaryota; kingdom Metazoa; phylum Mollusca; class Bivalvia; order Ostreida; family Ostreidae; genus Ostrea; species Ostrea edulis. Next base: position 44,792,380 of record NC_079170.1, read on the forward strand.
TACATAGAAAGAGACGTAGAATAATAGCAACATTTAGGTGTTATTTTGATAACTGAATACATAAATATCGATTTACATTTTAAATACAAGTTTTAAAAGATATGTTTTAAGTTTGTCTTTAAAAACAGCTAATGAACCTTCGACACGAAGATCCGTCGGGAGGCAGTTCCATAAAGTGAGAACCCCGTAAGTAGAAAAACCTTGTGTTGAAACAGTTTGTATAATATGCACTAATACAAAAAATAATAATATTCAAATCAAACAGTTTCATGGAGTTGATGAAGAAACACAAAACCGTAGTTTGCCATGCAGTTTAGTGCGAGCGCTTGTCTTTAGAATGTATAACAAATCCATAAATCGTAGTATTCACTGAGGATGGTAATTTTGAACCAGTTCCTTGATGTAAGCTGGAGCTAATCCATGTTCAGTCTTGAAAGAATACAACAGGATTTTATATTTCGTACGATATGTTAGAGGTAACCAGTGAAGTGATGCGATAATCATTGTAATATAGTCATGTCTCCGTGAATGCGTTACTTGCCTGGCAGAAGGGTTTTGAACTTTTTGTAACATCTGCAAGGATGTTGAATAAAAATTTCTATAATCATTACGGGATGCAATCAGTGATCTAATAAGAGTCCTGTACGCATTAACCGTTATAGGAAATCTAATTCTACCGATATTACAAAGTTGAAACTACATGATTTAGTCAAAGCACTTCTTTACACTCCATGCTAAGTGTGTTGTCGAAAAACATCCCCAAATTGTTTTACACAGAAAGCAATAGTGACGACAGGATCGGTGGATTACCGGTGAATATCTGGATAATTAACTAGCTTTACGTTTTTTTGTGTAAAGATAAGTTCTGTCGAACTTGATTTAGCTTGAGTATGTTGTTTTGCATCCAGTAGTCAATATCATTATTTGATGGAAGTATAATCGAGTCGATGTTGTTGTATGGAGAAGTTTTCCACATCTTGAGAATTTTCATCTAGAAATTATGCATCAAAGAAAACATATGTACAGTTTCATCCAATTAACATATTGAAACATTCACCACTACATCGATTCTATTTTTATTGATGGAGCCATTTGATTTATTTTCCAGGAACTTATTCAAATCTGATCTAGATAGACGTCCCACTCTTTGAAATACAATCTGATTTAAGAATAGTACTGTGAAAACCCATTTCTCCAGATTCATTTTCCCCACTATTCACTGTCATGCACTAAATCGATGGAGTACAATGCTTCGTAAATTCTCATAATGCAGACTGCACGAATTTATCTGAACTGTGATTGTTTTTACTCCGTCTACATTATGTGCCATAACCAATCCAAAATATCGCTGCTTGTCTATCATATCGATCCATGAATGTACACTTTCAATCATAATCGACATACGCTTTCATTCATTTGCCATTGCAAAAAGAAAAGGAATCATGAAGGATGAAGGTAACGAATATTGATAAACCTCATAACTCTTTTAAGGAATGTGAAATATAGAGTTGGAAAAACACGGAACCCTAGTTATACCAGAGGTGAAATTAGGTGCCTAGGAGGAGTAAGCATCCCCTATCGACCAGTCACACCCACCGTGATCCCTATATCTTGATCTGATAAACGGAATAACCCGTAATCAAAATCAGTGTACCAAGAACGACCTAGCAATGGACATGAAACATTTCAGGCAGCATTTAACCCAAGATAGGATATATTGTCAAATTACAGCTGGTGAAGTCTCAATATGAGTGGCAACTTAACGTAAAAGAAACAAAATAAATTTTGCACATAGGACATGATGCAAAAGGCTTCCGTCTTTTTTTTTTTTTTTTCGTGATATACCTCCATCCATCGAAAAAAATGATGAATTGATTCCCTATCATTTAATATTTTAAAACATCGAGTTTATATAATAAAACATGATGGGATTTGAGTTCAATTTACGATTTTCTCGTGGACTACATTTTATGTCATTTCGAGATGGGCGTAGTAATATTGTGAATACACAACTTGAAAAACTTCAATTACGATATTGCAGTATATCTTAGGCATTGTGCTGTGTATCTGACATTTGGGTTTGTAACATGAAGGAAGTTGTCGCAAGGTGCAAACTGGAATATTATCATCCCTAGTTGAATATATTTGACTCTCAGCCCGGAATTGCAGAACAGACGTGTGGTATTGGGTTTTTTTTTGGGGGGGTGGGGGGTGGGGGGTGGGGTGGTCCTCAAATAGCCATGTTTATTTCATTTTGCATAATTGATTATTATTCATCTTTGATATTTGTTTATTTCTGCTGAATAAATTTATGAAAGGTGTATAATTTAATTCGTATTGTATTTTTGTCTCTGATTGGTCAAATTTCAATTGAGAAACGCAGGCTATTTTTGTATATCCTGGTTTGGTATGGAGACAAATCCTTTGACAACTAAATGCCGGAACTATTTTTTTCTCTCTCTAAATTTACATCGCAGCACTGTGTTCAGCCTTCTATGGAATATAAAGTCAATGTGTACAATAAGATACTTCGGTTTGTTACACATACTGTTTTTTCGTTGTCAATTAGCATCTACTTGTACGCAAATCAATGATGTAAATCATTTTTCTCTGTATGATGGTCGAATGATAGATTAAAACAAAGATGTTATATTCGAATTGATAATTTACCAAGTAAACATTGCCCTGTTCATTTTGAAATAGATTTGTCACTGGGGAAAAAGGAAGGGACTGTTTCATTGCTTGATCCGCCTTTCAACAAACCAAGCAAAAATTATACGTTACATTTTATCACATGACGTCAGTCACATTGACATGTGGATCGCGATTTGTTACTTCCTTAGGTTTACACATATTTTCCTGTGTTCGAGTTACTATTAGCGACAACGTTGCATTTAAGGGTAAGTTTTCATGTGGTAGAAAATCGTCCAGAGTTAAAAACCGCAAACTATTACATTTTCTGATATTTGAAGACTTACTTTGGGTAGGTCTAAACATGTAATTTCCCGTATTTTTTCAATCTGTCGAAGATAAGTGATTTCAAAGTCGATCTCTAAAGGGCGGCGAAATACGCATTGCATGCATAGTCTACACACATTTTCTGTCATGACAAACTTCCCCTTCGATACAATATTTTAATAAATAAGCTAGGCTCGGTAGAACTAAGATTAAAGATGGCGACCTTTACAGCTAGACGCTTCGTCGTTGTTGCTAAGTGAATCATTGCGCGGCTCAGTTGACTTGTACTTTTTCGAGTTTATGTACATTTTGATAAACGAAGGTTAATATCTTTATCTCCTGCATTACATTATAAGGAATTAATTTAATTCTGGGGCAAATTATACAAGTATAACCTAGTTTGGGTCAGTCTATGCTTTTTTATAATCCGCTTATACTCGTATAATTTGCCCAATAATTAAAATCATTCCTTAAATAGTTAGATAGAATTGTTTTAAAGATTTTCTTTTCAGGATTCCATATGTAAAACTTATATGGTACCAATTTTGATGCACCAGATGCGCATTTCGGCAAATAATGTCTCTTCAGTGATGCTCAACCGAAATGTTTGAAATCCAAAATTACAATGGAGTTTTAGAGCTATTATAGGGGAAAACAGTGTGCCAAAAAAGTGGAGTCAAATTCGTTGAAGGATAAGATTCACAGATATATAGATAGATCTATAAATACGAAGCATCCAGAGGAACTACCAACATTACAATAGGAAGTAGATCCGGCAATTTTTGTTTTCGTTGGATGAAATATTCCAAAATATTTTCAATCACTGAAAAAAACGTGTAACATGTAAAATGAAATGATTTAATTTATAATAATAATGCTGAAAATTAAGTACTGTAATTGTTTACTCCATTTGTACCGAAAACTTATAAATGCAATATCATGTATGATGTTATCATGCATATACATATATAGAACAGTACCTTAACTTTACTTGGTGGAAACAATCGAACACTCAGTTTTGGGGTTGGGGTTTAGGTGGTTTCGCTTTTTCAGGTATATTTCTTTTCAGTACAAGAGTTCGTTCGTCCTTTTCTTTCTTTGGTGTAAATAACAGCGGTTTCTTGCATTTTTGTGGTGTCGAGGAGTGTAAAGTCGTGCGCTTCTCCGACTGGACAGAGCCTTGTTGTTGCACAAGCATAGGGGTGATTTCGATGTAGCGAACTGTTGACGTTGTCGCACAGATTTATGTTCATAATATCGAGATGAATATTTGTCCCATAGGCTCCTAATCAGCAATATCTTTTCAACATTTAGTACGTGAATTCTGTGCAGGATGTCATATTCAATTAAATTGTTGAGTTTAGAAAACAGAATCCATATACGTATTTGGACAGGTCATCACCATCTCGAGGAATATTTCTGTGAGCTGGGACAACACTCCAAAGGTTTGTGTGAAATTAATTCGTCGATTTTTCACAAGAAAACCCCCCAGGACACAGTTCACACACAGCCATGTTGTATGTAGTGTCAATCATCGAAGCTCTCTGAAAATCTTATTAGATAGGAGTTTTGAAGACAACGACTAATTGTTTACACATTCCATGGTCTTACACGTGGTGTAACGTAACTCGCTATCTGATTAGATGCAGAGGACTTGGCCTGCATCCAATCATATGCAGGAACTAATTGACACGAAATTCATGCTAACACAGCCAATGGTAGTAGAGAAGCGGAGCGGATCATAAACCCTTGTCTAGCGAAGATGGGAATTGATATACGTATAACTTATCAAAATACCGATTTATAAATTATAGATGTATAATTCTAAACTTGACTATCAAAGCAAACTAACTTTGAAGATGAGGGATCTGACAATGTTAGCATTTGTGACTGATATCCTGAATATCGAACAAACATCAACAATCATATGATTCGAATTTTCATTGCTACTTTCAATCATACAACGTGTATATTACATCTACAATGAAAACGTAAAATAATAATAAAAAATATCAAATCGGTCTAAATAAATGTTTGTTCAATAAAGTTTTTTCGGTACTGTCTCATGGTTTTGTACTATTTCAATCGATTGATTCTGATGGTCCGTGGAGACGATTTAGACACGGCGAAGCAATAAAGTGTTTCCGGTGTGGCGTTATGTCCATGTCTTATTTCGATCTATAAACTTTGTCCATAGAGACGATTTAGGCACGGCGAAGCATCATGCGGGTAGCTGACAATGAGTTTTTCCATCCTTTGAAGAAATACCAGTTCACGTCTTGTCCGTGGTTGTTGTTACCGTACTCTCCATTCAGGTTGGAGGTATGTCCGGAGTGATACCACCACGCTCCTCTCCATATTAGGGCATGGTTTAATAAAACGTTGCTGTCGTTGTCCTCATCATAAGTGGAGAATTGCGCATCATTGTGGCAGTGTGTAATTGAACATGAAATTCCATCACCTAGAAAACATGTTGCAAATTTATATCATCACCATAACTAAGGATATCACTAGTATAAGGTAAATAATTTGAAACAATTTGATGACGTATGACTTCACGATCTACTTGAAAGATACGACAAATTAATTGGATTGTCAAAACTAGGTCACAAAGGACATTGTCAACATGTTGATCCGATATTTGCGCAACGTAACTTCTTTTCTTTTTAAGTACATTTGTATACCGCATTACATACAGGGTGTGGAACGAAGCTATACTTTGCGACGACGGGTTCTACTTCAGAAAAAAGGTGAAAAACAGTGCAATGTTTTCTTCTGTAAGTGCGTTCATATTTGTGATTTCTTTTCATAAAGCTAACAGAACATACCATTCTGAAACCTGTATTTTGTATACTTTGATAGTAATTACAATTATTACATCTAGTATGTACACTTCCGTAGCACTTGCATTTGCTATATGTAAAACTAAAACGGTACCAATTTTGATGCCCCAGATGCGCAATTCGACAAATTATGTATCTTCAGTGATGCTCAACCGAAATGTTTGAAATCCGAAATATCAATGAAGTTTTAGAGCTATTATAGGCAAAAACAGTGTGTCAAAAAGTGAAGTCAAATTCGGTTAAGGATAAGAGCTATGGGTGAGGGAGATAATCCTTATTGTTGAAATGAATTTCTGAATTTTATAACAGCAATTAAATATACATCTGTATTTTCAAGCTAGTAACGAAGTACTTAGCTACTGGGCTGTAGAGACCCTCGGGGACTAACAGTCCACCAGCAGAGGCCTCGACCCAGGGGTCATAATGTAAAACTTATAATATAAAACTTATATATTTAGCACATATTTACAAGCTCTTACGTATCGAATCAGTTGAGAGGCATAAACACCATATGCAGGTGATAATGGAATATTGCTACATAAATATGAAAAGTTGACGATGGAGAAGTTGAAGTCATTCCGTTTGTCATAAAGTTGAGTTGTTTGTTTATTCAATAAGGTACCAGGCAGATGTGAGAGACTCTGTGGTGTCTTTTATTTCGAGCTCACTTTGATATATCGAATCAACATATGATTATGAATATGATTTTTATTAATATATAGAAAGTCGTCAATATTTTGAAGGTCAAGGCAATAAATATTTCTTCTCATGTACAGACTTTTGGATTAATCTTCTCATGTACAGACTTTTGAATAAATTATGTCTCTTAAGAATATAAAAAACACGTCAGCTATAAAAGAAGCATAAGTCATGACCATGTGGATTTCAACAGACTGTTGGAAGACCTGATCATCAAAGACTACAAATATATAGTCAATGAACACATTTTAATCAATCTCTGTATATATATTATATTTACAATGAAGTTGTGCACCTCTCATTTTTATCGAGATTCTTTTGACATTCAAGGAGGTTATGGATATTTTCATTTACAAGTGCTTTTTCAACTTTTATGGTCCTGTTAGGATAAGTGCTAGAATAGGTCCTAAGTACCACTAGTCTGTCGTAAGAGGCAACTACATGGGCGGTCCTTCAGATGAAACCGCATAAGACCGAGGCCATGTCTCACAGCAGGTGAAGCACGATAACGATCCATCCCTGGTGAAAGGCCACAAGGACCGCGCATAGGCCTACATTTTGCAGCCCTTTGAACAGCGGCAATGGTGTTGTTTCCACATGAGGAAAAAACAATTCTCGAACGGGATGATAAACGATATACAATCAATTAGTCCATCAGATTTATTTACTTAGATATGTTCTTTTATATTTTATGATGATCTATTCTCTCCCAGGGACTACTGCATTAGTTTAGGAGAGGGTACAATGGAAACAGCAGTCTTTTTATCTGTATGTCCATCTCTCTGTGGATATGATTTTGTTGAAAAAATAGTTTTTTGTTTACTGGTTCATGTATGTTGAATAGTTGTCAAATGGATAAAATTCAGAAGTTATATCAAGCATATCTTATATATTCTGGGTAACGCTCTACTGCAGAATATATAGTTTTGTATCTATATTAATTGCTCTCAAGAAAGCAGATGTCTTCAGGTAAAAAGGGGGTGTTTATTTTTCAATGAGTACACATTCACTGTTTCCTACAATTCAATTTTACCTACGGGGTATGCGTTCTGTTAGGACAGATCCATGTTTTTTTGATAATGTATAATTGGTAAATGTATATTCAGGAGAAGCAGAAAGGGATGTACCGAAATTGTGAATTTGACAACCTCAAGGTTTTTACTCTAGAACGAGTTCGGTGTTAAGGAAGTATACGACATCGTCACGATGGCAGGCATCCTTTCAAACATGAATAGAAATATAAAGTATCAGCAATATTTGTATATTTCTTTAAACTTTGATTGCCTAACTGGATAGCGCAGTCTATCGCCATGCGCAGCAATGCTTTTTTTTTCCTTTTTGTAGATTACTTTCTCCTAGAACAGCATTTTTTGACTGAAAGTAAATTTGAAAATGTTCAGCTTGAAATTATCATTGTACAATCCCTCAACTTTTCACTGATATCAAATTTCTCTGTTGTGTTATTTCTCCTTAAGAGACGATTAAATGGGGCGGTCCTTTGAATGAGACCACTAAAACGGAGGTCCCGTATCACAGCAGGTGTGGCATGATAAAGACCCGAGCATAGGCTTAAATTTTCAATCCGTCACCGGCAATGGTGACGTCTCCATATAAGTGAAAAATTCTCGAGATGGATGTTTAACAATATACAATTAACATTTTTCTCCTTGATATAACATACACATTATATCATATAAAGTTCTTTACCAGTATGGACACTTTAGGTCCTCAGTACCCCTTGCTTGCCGTAAGAGGCGATTAAATGGGGCGGTCCTTCGGATGAGGCCGCAAAAACCGAGGTCCCGTGTCACAGCAGGTGTGTCATGATAAAGATCCCTCCCTGCTCAAAGGCCATAAGTGCTGAGCACAGGCCTAAATTTTCAGCCCTTCACCAGCAATGGTGACGTCTCCATATGAGTGAAATATTCTCGAGAGGGACGTTAAACAATATTCAATCAATCATTTTCGAGGATATATATGTTTTAAGTTTTTATAATGCTGCTGATTTATCTTAGTTATGCAGGGACATTATACATTTCGCAGTCTTTGGGGTTAACGATACTTCAAACTAATGCCAACGTGATCAACAAACTTTATTAATTAATTTAGATTATTCGGAGGTTTAGTTTAAGTTTTTAGTTCACCTGAGCTGAAGGCTGAGATGAGCTTTTCTTATCACTTTGTGTCCGCCTTGTGTCTGATCCTAAACTTTTTAACATTTTCGACATATCCGAAACCACAGGGATAATTTTAGTCAAACTTGACAAAAAGTGTGTTTCGATAACGAAAATTCAAGTTTGTTGAAATGAAGGACCACACCTCCTTTTCAAGTTGAAATAACTAAAAATTGGTAAAATTGCTGTAGTAACTTTTATAAATCTTCTCAAGAACCACTTTGTCAATTTCAATGAAACTTGACAGAAACTATTCTTGAGTAAAGAGAATTTATGTTTGTTCAAATGAAGGCCATGCTCCATGCAAAGGGGAGATAATGAAGAAAAAAAAAGAAATAGGGAGGGTTCATTTGAAATATTCTCAAGAACCACTAGTCAAGAAAAGTTCATAATTACATGATCACTTCCTGGCATAACGTAAATTCTAGTTTGTTAAAAACCACGGCTCCCGGGGATAGGGTAGGGCCACAATATATGGTGAACATTTTGCATGGTGATGTATGGGGATTCAAGAAAAATCTTCTCAAAAACCACAGGCCTTGGTTACTTATTTCAATATGCAAGTATTCCTAGGTGGAAATTTAATACACATCACTTTGTATTGAATATAGCTTACTGTTCTCTGTATGATTAGCAGATCCTTAGGGAGGGGTGGCTTGATTGTAGTGTTCCCAGATTTCATATTAAATACAAGTATGTAATTTTCCTTAGGGAGGGGTGGCTTGATTGTATTGATGCCAGATTTTGTATTAAATATGAAATATTCCATAAATCCTGATACTCCATTCCACATCGATTTCCGCGGATTTTTTTCTTCTGAATAAAACAAAAAATATCAATAACAAGTATTTGTAACGATAGCAGTTTTCATTATTAATTATCTCTTGTTTGGCATATTTTCAAACGATAATTATTTTCACTTGAACGGATGCCTGAACTGACATTTAAATTTAATGCGCTCCGTTAGTAGGGTCCACTATAAACGCTGACATTACAACGTATATTGCTTTTCAACAAGAAATGAACCGATCGCGTTAGCTCAATGATAGATTATTTGCTTAGAAACCGGAAGTTGGTGAGTTCGAGCCCCGGTCATGCAATGACCGCGTACAACTTATGACGTAAACAAATATATCGATTGTTCATTTGACCAACGCTTGGCATTTAGAAGTGAGAGTGATGAGTCTTTCGAGTTGAAACGGAGGTTCTGTATCACGGCAAGCGTTGAAACGTTTAGGAACCTTCAATGATACGGTCGTACGCTCTAAGCATCGGTCTACATTTGTGGTACTTTACCTACTGTACAACTGATAGCATCTGAATATAGATTAAAAATTCCCGACGGAACGTGATACAAATAAACAACCAACCAATCATTTAATCGTGCTTGAAATAAAAGGACGGGTTACTACGCACGATTTTTGATGGATGTAATTTGATCCAAAGACAGTTACTGAATTCAACATCAAGTGTGCAATCAAATGAAATTGAAGTTAAACGTACCTACATATACACCTTGCATTAATTCAGTTCATTCACCATTGAAAAGTCATTTGTCATTGGCTAAAATGCTGTTAGACATGTTTTATACCAGTTGATACCGTTCTTTACATACCGATTTTGAGTACGGATCACTCCGTTTACCCGATCGAGATATATGGGTCATATTAACCTTATCCGCTTCGGCGGGGATTCAATAGGGGCTGTAAGCTCGCAAACGAGATGATGCGAGATTTGAGTACTTCCGGTGACAAACAAACCTTTACGGTTTGCATGAAATCATACAAATTGGAAATATCCTGCAATTTGTATCGTTATTTGGTCGATGCAAAGAAGTGGACGTTATGGGGAAAGTTATGCAGGTCAGTATAAATGCATTCAAATACCGGTAGTAAACTTTATTTCCATTAGATAATAAATATCTTGGTTTTGTTTGTTACCACATTTAGGGCCTTCATACCGATCATCAGTCTTTAGTTAAATATACGCTCAAGTAGATCTAAATAGATTTACATTTATTTATTTACAATCCACAAACGAAGATGTACACAGTTATACGTCACTTGCAGTCACGCTTGAAATTGTATACATCAAATGTTTATAGAGGGAGGAGCATGATTTTACTATCTATAGAGAAAATATTTACGAAGACATTCCTAGACACATACAACTGTAGTACTACTTTCCATATACAACAAAACTTCATCACTGATATCTTATCGGCGCCGTGCGTGCGTGACCTTAATCAACTGCAATAAAGGGGCCCTCTCCTCTAAAAAAAAAAAATGGGGGGGGGGAGGTTCAGAGTGAAAAAAACTCGGAGAGGGCTACATTATTGCAGCTAGATCTTGATAAATGTAATATTTACAATTTAAAAAAGAAGTGATAGTATTTAATATCACAAAACAATAAATTATTGTTTTAGAAGGTGGATTCATTGAGATTATATTGGTACTTGGTAGAGGGGAGGGGATATAATTTGATAACATACATCTACATGTAATACGTTATGTTTTAAAATTCGTACAACTGTATTGATTGTTTACTGGGAATATTATTATTAAATAAAACTTCTCCATCCGCATTGAATTTTTCTATCATATCTCCTTAAACCAGTTTAATATTATATAAACACAGTTTTGTGTATAGAAAAATATTAGTTTATACTAAATTAAAAAATGTGGCTTTAATTTAAGACTTACAATAACTTCCTTGAGATAAAGAGAAACATATTACATGAAAATGATTTCTCTTCCATTTTTTTTTTATATAGGTTAGATGGATTGATGCCATTGAGACTATTCTTTTGAAATATTCCCTGACACCTTGATACCCACGCCATGACACACAGTTCCTGTGAGCGCTGACATACCGTCAAAGCAGTGACTTGTGTAACACCAAATGGTGCAATCACATACTTTTCAATTTTGAATACAGGATCAACAAACAGCAAAGTTCCTGGATAAAATCTGCATACCAGCAGTCTACGAGCCAATATCAACCAAGATAAATGTGTACATGTGATGCATTAAACAGTATATTGAATATTAATAACTGTTTATTCAACCGTAATATTTTTTAAAACATTTTCTGGAGTGACTATTAAGTACAATGCTCTACATGTTGATATCTTCGGGAATTAAGCACTCGGTTTTTTTTAATTTTAAAATCATTTTCTTCATTTATCATTATATTTTGCAAATCTTTTATGAATATAATAAAACTTCTGTGTCAAATAGTTTAGTATAGATAAACAAGAGGCCCACAGGCCTTATCGGTCACCTGAATACTAGTGAAAAAGTATCACTAATTCCATGAGCTATGAAATCAAAAAAAAAAAATTCCTGTTCTAAATATCTAAGCTAAATTCTAATGTTCAGCAACAGTATAAAACAAGATGTGTTCTTAAAACTTCACTGCCCTCAAAAGTGCATACACTGATGAAAGGCTTTAAATAATAGGTATGTTAACATTAAAACATCAAAAGATATGACTAATTTGGACTCATCTTAAAGTCATAACCCTGGATTGTGAAATTCACCATTTTTTGTACATTCTTTTCTGCTATACCTAAGTATGCATTTTTTTTTATACAGTATCAGCAAACTTACACATAAATACTATATACTAAGTTTGGCCTCACCATGGGGTCAAAACCCTTACTCTGGGAAAAATCAAATTTACACTTTTGGTTAAAGACAACCTGCTCTATCCATTTAGTTTCAATTTAGTATCAAAAGCACTAAAGAAAATGTTATTTAAGTGTTTTACACATAAACACTATATAACAAGTTAGGCCTTGCCTTGGGCTCATAACCCCTACCCCGGGGATCATGAAATTTACAATTGTGGTAGAAGCGTTCCTGCTCTACATTACTATGCAGTTAGTTTTTCTTACATGTGTGTGGTTCGTGAGAAGATTTTTGAAAATTGGTCATTTTTAGACAGTTTTTGCCCTGCCTCTAAGGCTCCAGGGGTGTAGGAATCCTGATATTTACAAATTATGTCCCCCTTGTTCCAAAGATGTTTCATACCAAATTTGAAAAGAATTGGACTGGTAGTTCTTAAGAAGTTAAAAATGTTCAATTGTTAACGCACGACGCACGACGGACGACGACGGACGAAAACCAATTGCAATAGGTCACCTGAGTTTACACTACTGATTGTTATTGTTTTACTAAGTATATTCTATCAATACATATTGATTTTGAATTCATTCAGGAATGAAAATATTGAAAGTATAATTCTGTTAATGTTATGTGTCCATTCAGAGTCCTTTATGATCTCGGGTAATTCTGCAGTCAACTGCTGTCCAAATAATCAAGTTGCAGCAATAAGATTATATCACTTTGCAATGTTCTTTCTCCAGTAAGAGTCCTTGATGATCCGGATAATTTTACATGCAGTCGGCTGTAGTCCAAAAAATCGAAACTCAATAATTCATATTGCTCAAAAGCTGGCCCCGTATCAGATGGTAAGGATGGCTGGACTAGAGGGGGGGGGGGGGATACTCTTCCTGTATTCCAAATGTAACAAAATGTTTATATATATTATATATATAATGCACAGTGAAGATTTATGAAAAGAGAATCCACAATAAATAGGCGTTAATTATACAGAAGATACACATTCTACAAATTCTCTACTCCATTATTGGATGAAATCAATGAAATTACTCTTTCCGGTGTTTGCCTCCTGATATCTTTAGACAAGAAGTGCCCCCCCCCCTCCCGTCCTGTAATTTCTTGCTAAATATATACAAACTTAATTAAGTCATAGATAATCAAGTTATCTTAATATTATCAATTTCTCCAAATTCCTTAAATAATGATAAGTTTTAAAAAAAACCTAGTGAAGTAATAGGCCATAATATAACCATAACACCCCCCTCACTTTTAGCCACATCACAAACTTATCTACTTGAGTTACATTGTACATTTGTATGTCTAATTATTATATGTCTAATTATTAACAATAATATACTTGGTTGCTTGAATTAAAAGAGAAGAAGTAAGTTGAATTAAAAGTATAAATGATTCATGAAGATGAACGTATACTCACAGTTACCTGATTACTTTATACAACTTGTTCTCCATCGACACTTGAACCACTGCATTGACAATGTACCTTAACTTGTTAAACAGGGACATAACAAATGGTTGTGGTACACAGAGTTCTCTGATTTGCGCATTAGCGTGGGTTTTTCGGACGTGTGGTTGGCCCGATTCTATATTCGTAATACTGAATCGGATTTGTTTGTCACCGGAAACGTTTCACTGGAAGTGACGAGAAACGAGAATTATGGCCCCTATTAATACTAAATAAATGATAAAACTATTCTGGAAAAAGATTGTTCATTTTTTTTACAAACATGGACACACACATGCCAAATAATAGACACCACTGACGAAACCGTGTCTGTTGATATTTTCCAGGTACTTATTATATACATATACTATTGAATTGCAGTTACATTGATCGTTCCGTCATCTCATGGACATACATACACTGCATCCAGAAAGAGATACATTATTAGCCGAACTCCTACAGATATTGTACAACAAAACTGCTTTCCGATGTATTGTACAATCTAGCGTACAACGACTTCTAAATGGCAAGGAAGCAGACCCTGGTTCTTGTAATGATTGTTGTTATCTACTGCGACGCCCGTTTACAAAACAGCTACTCAAAGTTACAATATGGACACAGACTGGATAGAAAGATGATAGACTCTTTTGTTAATTTCAGTATTTTAGACTGTGCTGAGGAGTGTTTGAGAACAACACGGTGTAAATCCGTGAGTTATTACAAAGGAACAAATTATTGTGAAACAAACTATGAAAACAAATCTTCAGCCCGAGACAGATTTTTGGAAAGTTTGGGGTGGATCTACAGTGAAAAGGAGGATTGGGATATTGTGAGTATGGTGTTATACTTGTTGACCATGTTCAAGGGCAACTTATTGTTCGTTAGCTGGCCAAAATCATCATTTCTCTTTCATCTTTTTACCGTGATTATGGTTTTAACCTTAAAAGAAGTCAACTCACTTTAATTCATAGGTTATCAATCATGGTACCTGTTCAGGTAATTTTTACCGGTATAATTCTTGCGCTGCATAGTCTTTAGTAAGAATGATCATTATAGAATATCGATCCAACATTACGGTGAAAATCTCAAATAATTAGTTTTGATAAATAATATCACAGCGAGTCTAAATTGGCTTCATTGCTGGTAAAATACTCATTTAGCGTTTGAATGATGTATCGATTGCTTGAAGATTTGATCAACATTTACAAAAACGCCATGACATGTACATATACATCTACACTGCAGATAAACAGATAACACTACACATATTACGCCTTTACCATAGTACCTGATCTCACCACTGGTGTGTCCAGGGGTCAGTGGTTGCCCAAATCTTTATTTTGTATTCCTAATAAGAGTTATGAGAGTAATCACTTTTCTTTATCTTCACCTTTCATTAGTGATGTACCATTATCCTACATTTGGAACGAAATGTACATACTTCATTTTGAACATCAAAATACGTCAGACAAACCCACGCTTTCAATAACATTTTGTTCATTACGTGTTGAAAATCTACCTTTGATAAAGAAGGGAAGACACGTACTGAATCCAGTAAACGTTCCCTCTGGCTCTTTAAAAAAAGAACTTAGAGTGTAAACAGGGATAGTATTGATATATAGAGAAGTCAAGGAAAATACCCACTGTTATTGATTGTATCTTTTGAGCATTTTTATCAAGATTATGTGTTATAAACGCATATTGATAATGGTTTAAAATCCTTTAAACGAAATCTATTAGATATATCTTAATCACTAAGATATTGAATCGATATTTTCACATGAAGTCAAAGTTTGTTGAATATTTATATATGTTCCGTTCCTGTTGCAGGATATTGTATCTTCGTGTTGGGCATCAAATTGTTCCATCAATGAAAAATGCAAACCATTACCAATGGGCAAGTTTGAATGTGTTTTATCAGGTGATGAATTATGTTTTCCTTTTAATCATGCTATAAGAAATAGTTTTATTCTAGTAATTTTTCACTATGAGCACGTGTACCTTTGAATGCCAATCTTCCAAAATTAGAGTAAAATATTTAAAAGATTACAACGAAATGAAATTGTTAAACACGAGATATGGACCCACTCAAAATACACAGATTTTACAGAATTTTCCTTGTCATCAGATTGCGGCATTCCATCCCAGTTGGGAGTGAATCTGAGCAGCGTCGGTAGATGGGAAGGAATTGGGATTGGAAGACATATGGAACTTGAATGTTTCCAAAATTACAAGCAGAATGGTTCACGGGTGTTCAGATGCCAGACAAACGGACAATGGATAACTGACTTGAAATGTGGTATATTTTTAATACAAGAACCTTTACTACATTGTTTAAATGGATTTGATAATAATGAAGAACCGGTATGATATCTGGGTTTTTTTTCTTGTTCGTTTGTTCCTTAGTAATTTTGACGAAGAAGCGAGCTCTAAATAGTGTTCCGTGTTAGCTTTCACACGACCAAGGTCGAACTGGGACTAGAATCCACTACCTCCCTGTCACAAAGCGAGAATTCCAACCACGAAATCAGTACGACCGATCTTTATAGCAAGTGTGTGTGTGTGTGTGTGTGTGTGTGTGAGTGTGTGTGTGTGTGTGTTTTTACATAACTTGGTTAAAGATACCCATATACGTAAAAAGAAAACAAACTAGCACTAAAACTACACTAAATCCACAAGCGTATTAACACTGCAAATTGCATCTTTATTGCTTTTGCCTTGCTAACCAATGTTGTACAGAGCGAATAAGGTCACATCATATTCATCCAATGGGCTGATCTACAAAGCACGAAGAGTAATGATAGACTTAAATAATCTAAAGTACATGTACGACGATTTAGCTAATTATGTTAATCAATGCAAAAGACAACTTGTACCCTGTGTGATTCTATTGTTATTGTGCATTAAGAATTAATAAATATAATAGAAAGATAACTAAAATATTTGCTAATTTGTTTAGCAAAACGATCACTAAAGAAAGTAAAATAAGCATCATAGGAAGTCAAATAATCATGTTTTCCGAACTGATAATGTCTAGGGTAGAACTGTGAAAAGATGTTATAGAGTCGCTGAAAACTAATAAATTAGTCTTATACATAGCTAGATGGTAATGTCAGATAAGAGTCAAATTAGAAAAGTAGGTAATTCTGGCACGAAAGGTGCGTGGAACGACGAAGATAACGAACAGTGAACAATATCTCAAACCTATAATGAATACAAAATCAAGAGTTGGGCAAACACGAGCCCCTTGTCATACCAGAGGTGGACTACTGCATGTAAAGCATTTGAAATGTAGACCAGTACACAATGTAGTCAACCAGCATGTAGTCTAGTAAATCAGCATGTGAAAGTAGTAAAAAGAGATCTAAGGTAACGATAAAATGGAAAATAGTTTTGCAGTGTTAGGGATATGATCAAACGAGTAAATGAAGCTTCCCAAGCTGCTTCTACTCTGTTTCTGCAAGCTATGATATGTAGCCGCATATACGAACAGACATGACGTACAATATAACTGTAATCGTCAGTTTGAATAATCGTATTACTTCAATTTTAAGAATGCTTGTTGGCTAAGATTTCATTCTTCTTGTAAAATAGAAACACGATATAAGTAAATTTATTTGATTTTGTTTTGTATTTATGCAATATTTTTTTTTTTTTTTTTTTTTTTTTTTTTTAGAAAACTCGTTACTTAGCTTTTATGGTATATTGTATGCATCTATAAAATATATTTGTAACACTTTCATTCATATCTTGCAGTGAAAAACTTCCCAAAGGATTGCCAAGATGTACTGTGGGCAGGCAATACAAAGAGCAAAGTATACACGATCCGTCCACATGGAGGTGGAGATTTAGAGGTTTTCTGTGACCAGCACACAGACAGGGGAGGATGGACGGTTTGTTTATTAAAAAGTTTCAGTTTTCTATTTTGTGTACGTTTATTTAGGTGAATGTGTGTATCAAAACTTAAAAATTAACTACCAAAAAGGATGATGACTCTTTTTATTAAAACGAAATCAAAATCGACTCTTGCAAAACATTCTATTTTTTGTTCTCAATTCTCCATTGGCGAAACATTCGTGATTTTAGCCTGCATTATTTGTTTAGATAAATTGACATTCTTTTCATTACATGGTTTTTTGTTTCTACTGTTGATATTTTGTGAATTCCTTAGCCATTCAATTTTTGAATTTTCCACCATTAATTATTTATTCTTCTGTAATTGCTTTGCATTGAAGTTTGAAGAAGTTCATTGAACGTTGACGGTACCGATTTTTATTTTATTTTAAAACGATTAGAGGGAAACGCAGAAACATTATGTCAATCGTAACTATTTCTTGATGTAATTCACCAAACAACAATTAACGCCAAACGAGTTAAATGCTATGTAGAAATACCAAGAATTGATTGCATGAGAACTTTCCTACCCGTATATACTCGCCTATAAGTCGGTCTGCTTATAAGTCGGTTGTATTTTTTAAGGTTATTTTGTAGGAATTTGCCATTGACCCGCTTATAAGTCGGTACAAATTTTTGTCAGAATCGGTTGACAATTTCTAGTCAATGCTCTAGTGTTTTTGCCTATATTTCAAAAAATATTTTGAGAAATTGATAATCACGAGGCGCTCAATATTCAAGCCATATATGTTTGGGGTTTAAACACAACCCTTGATCTATTATGGACAATGATCCCTTGTTTACCTACGCAATTATGGTCTCCTAATTACCAGTACCTGACACCGTGCTTACTTAGTGGTGCACGCCTCGCGGTTATTGTGGGGTTCCGGTATAATTCAATGTATCAACAATAAAGTTTTTAAGAATCAAGAATGATGATCTAAATTATCTGTTAACAATATTCAATCTTTTATGAAATATATTTCAGTTGATATACATATGAATATTTCAGTATTAAATCGGGTTCGTAATTTAATTTTACCGATACACGATAGATTAGTTGAATTGAAAGTATTAGTTACCGGTATGTAAATAATTTTTAACAAGATAAAAATATGTAAATACTTGTACTTTATACATAATTTTAAAATATGTCTAGATATTTGTGAACAATAATCATTTGTGTGGTAGTCAATGATAATCGTCGGAGTTGTTTAAAAAACACTACATTACACCGCCTAGAAAAATATCAATCTTCTTAGGACGCGCCAATAAGTCGGACATAGAGTTTTGGACCAAAAATTGACTCCAAAAAATCCGACTTATAGGCGAGTATATATGGTACATCTCGTTATTGCTGGTTTTACTGTCACAAAATTTTGCGATCGTTATGATTAATATTAAATTAATATAACACCAAGGTCCTCAATCTGAAGACAACGATTACTTGTTTTCATTCTAATACAACATTTTACTTGATTTTGATCTTTACATCTTGTTTTGTAGATTATGAGTTTGCTTTATAAGATATAATATTAAAAATAATCAGACGAATCAATACCAGAAATCACAAATATAACTCAAGTAGCTACAGACTGAGTGGTAGAACTTAACAATTCTGTTGTTTCCCAACACAGTTATAATTGATATTGATTTAGCATGACGCCAAGGTCCTCCATCTGGAGACAACGATTATTTATTTTTATTCCAATACAACATTTTCCTTGATTTTAAGCTTTACATTAAGGAGTAATTTGCAGTTCAAAATCACGCAGCAATTGACCCATTGACAGGTTGTCGACAGGGGATGCTTACTCCTCCTAGCCACCTGATCCTAACTGGTGTATCTAAGGGTCCATGTTTGCCAAACCATCTATTTTGTATTGCTTATAGGATTTATGAGATAGTTCACTGTTCGTAATCTTCACCTTTCATAATATACTATTTTTCATTTCACAAGATGATCGTTCTTAAAGTTCTTAAATTTATTCCTATACGATTAACAGGAAAACAGTGCATGAATATGGAATTTATGTTTCTTTTTTCTCTCATTTCTCATTTACGAGGGATGTTCTTAATTCAATCTTGGGAACTGTATTTTTAAACTACAGTATACGACACGAGTTTTATGTGTGTACCTCGCAACGCGGTGGAAAAAAATTGCCCCTAACACGGTGGACCTTTAAAATTGTCGGCACTTTTGAAGTCCTATTTTTCGCGCGAGCTAGGCATTGAAGTCCACGGAGGATCTCCGTGGATGTCACTTGTACTTCCGCCGATGCCACCGTGTACCCCCGTGTGATAAAACAAAGAAATAATGATAGCAAGACGAAATTTCCGACATGATCCCCCCCCCCTCCACCAAAAAAAAAACCCCGTTTCGCTTGGCCAGCATGCATGCCCCCTACCCCAACCCATTCATTATTTAGAAATGAGCTGTAAATCATTCATTTCTTGTAATTGTTGTTTAGATACATTGGTGATTTCAGTAGATATCCGTATGCAGACTTCCCTGCAGACGTTCACACCTTTTTATGAAACGCCCAAATTCTCGACATCCAGTACACAAACACCTGTGTTATTCCCATCACCCGTCGGTACATTGTTTCATGGCACGTGGAGCACAAGTTCACCAAATAAAAGGGTCATGAACGACAATCACATGCCAGTAATTTCAATTTGATAAATAGCACCTAAAAATGTGTACCATAAGCAGTGTTTCTTTTTAACGTTGTAATTAGGAATAGGTGATTAAAATCTGCTATATACATGTTTACATTGGAGATTAATTTCATTATGTAGTCAACTGTGATGCAATGTGAACAAAGAATGAAATTTTTATCACCTAAAAAAATCAAAATTAAATATATCTTTACTTTTAAACAAACTATGTATAACAATAAGTACTGGGCCTTTTTTTCATACTTCACATTGATAATAAAAGGTTTTTTTCTAACTTGATAAATACTTTATTACACGCATGTATTATCTACTAAATGTATATATACCAGCTTTTTAAAGCTCTAAGCATAGCTGCACTTTATTGTCGCAAGTTGGAGTTTGCTTTCGTCATCACGTTTCCGGTTTATTGCCAGCTATAGGCAAATTTATGTATCGCTGTAGTAAACAAGTCATGTTTAAAGTAGTCTTAACTTTGCAACAGATCTAATACGGGGATAACATTTATATCCGCATGGGGCATTTTGTCAGAAATACAGTGGATAAAATATGTATAAAAAGATGATTTTTTTCCTCATTCTGGGGAAAAGTGGGAAACAGAAGCAGGTCATTCTTAAGTTAAAATTCCGGTTTGAATCT
Organism: Ostrea edulis; assembly: GCF_947568905.1. Taxonomy (NCBI): domain Eukaryota; kingdom Metazoa; phylum Mollusca; class Bivalvia; order Ostreida; family Ostreidae; genus Ostrea; species Ostrea edulis. Next base: position 44,813,354 of record NC_079170.1, read on the forward strand.
GCGTCTGTAATAATTAAAGTGATTATTCATTAATTCAAAATCTAAAAATGAATAAGAATCTGTAGATGAAACCGTTTTGGCTAGGGTGCCTTTGCATTGTTATCTTCGCATAGTGCTTAGAGGTAACGGAAATCAATATTTTTGCATTGTGCAATCTATAATTAGAAGCCACGTCATTAAGCTATACATGAGTCATAAGGGTTTTCCATTTGTGTTTTGACTGCTGTTCTGACTCAGTAAAAATTTTGTCCGACACAGCAAAAATGTGTGCAACACAATAAAAAATATTAATTGATCCGTGTCGATCGTGAACGAGAAAAGACTTGTGCACGATTATGTTTTGACAGCGAAGGACAGAGATCGGTGTCTCAGAGGGGCAATATTGCGTAACTGATTACATCTCCCCGATCATATATGTAAGTACGACATGCAGGAATTTAGGGGATGCAGCGGTGTAACTTACCTTACTATTTCTAAACGACCAGGATATTCTTCAGAATCATCGTCAACACAATCAAAATTGATTTCCGTATTTAGTTTCAAAATTGAGACTGAAAATAATGATCTCGGAGGAGGGAAAAGACAAAGGTACAAAATTATATATCAGCGTTTACGGAAGACAATGTCCCGGTTTGAAGTTTTCAAAATACCGCCTGGAATTTTACGAAGGCTGTTTACTGAAATATATATGGTTATAACAAGTGTTAGATTAACAATGCCATTGTGTCAAACATGAATGTAAAATGGTTTGTGGTCCACAGCACGCTACACACAATGAAAAGTAATCGTGTTTTCAATTTGTTTGTACTTCAAACAAACAATTGACAATGACAGGTATATGCTACATGTGTCTCCGAACGTACAAAGGATGAAGGAGTGGAAGGGGTGTGGTTTTACTGTCGTTCCCTGTCCCCACATTTTGCTTTCGTTGAACAATCTTTTCATATAAAAATGCATTTAGTTTTTCGGCGAGATGCCTCTTTATTATTTCTAACAGTGGTTTCAACATTACCGTTTGAAAATTACTTTTGTTTGTAACTTTTAAATGCCTAACTTTGGATTCTCATTGAGCTTATACATTTACATGTTGTAAATATTTTATATCTATTGCGAGTCATTTCTCTTTTTCTTTTTCATATTAGAACTCCTACACAAGCTGTGAATTCTTTGACATGGTTTTAGCTCCGGGTGGGACCAAAATTATTATAGTGCCCATTGTTTTTAACAACATCATGTAAAGCTTATATTTCACCATGTTGAAAAGTTTCAGGACATTGTTTCCAATCCATATTTGTTATTTCCTTACAGAAAATGTATTATTTAGTTGTGCGAAAAATAAAGAATAATGCATGAAGTTTTTTTTTTACTGTTGTTCCTGCTCATTAACATTACTAACAAAATTCATGAAGCGCTTTTCAGTCTTTCAGTACTTTGATTGTCTTTATATCTCTGTATACCATTGTATAATGGTGTCGAGATCCAATAAATTGAATCAAGTACATGTAGTCTTGAAATATCACAAAGTATGCAGTTGACAACGATTGCTGTTTTCTCGTTTATTCAGTGACTCACAAACTTGCCCGTCCTCTGAATGAAAGTTGTAAAACAAACGTACTAGCTTTTGGTCAGTTATAACATAATACGGGGGTAAAATTCATCTCATATCTGGTAGCAATGGGTTTGGGGTCAGCTGTGCCTTCGTGGACGAATAATCTTAGCTAGCGATGATGGAAAAAATGCCCAGATAGTCCGCTTGCATAAACATGCATTATGATGGTTAAATCGAAGAATTATACAGTATATCCTATGATGTTGTAGTATAGCTTATATTTATTTTATTTTTGACTGAGGGGGAGATAGACAACTAAGCACCTAACATCGTTTTAGAAGGGGGGGGGGGACTCATTCATCAGTCTGAACCCAGACCAGCTAAATAATTTAACATTTCGATATGGGAAGTTTAAAAACATATATCAGAATGAAAGGGGATGGATAATTATTCAGAAAGAAATTGTACGTTTAAGATTTAAACTGGACGTTTTAAATTCACGTATCTGCATACATTCATGTATATTATAATCAATAATTACCAATGATCTCTCTCGATCGATCGATCGATCGGTGTTGCTTTCATTATCTAATGCATCTAAATTTAAAATAGATTTCATATCGCAATTAGAAATTCTGATAATCGATAGCGTATATGAATAGAAGCAAATAAAATGCAAATCGTTAAGTTATTTTTGTTTATATTGATATTAGTCTGTTTTCCTGGATCATTAAGTCATTTTTGTTTTTATTGATATTAGTCTGTTTTTCCTGAACTACATTGTAGTTGCATTTGATACCGAGGTTTTACATCCTTAAATATTGATTACAGGCACGTACAATCGGAGGGTGTGTAACATGAAAGCTTGAAATTTAAGAATTTAAGGTTTTCATAATCGGACAATTTAATTACCATTTTTTGTTGTTAATATCTTCTTGCTTGTCAAGAATTTTACACAACTTAACCGGCTACATATTAGGAAAGCCCATTTAGGACCTATCAAAAATATATTTCTAATTTGAAATAACGAATTTCAGAATTCGTTATTTCGATTTTAATTCGTTATTTCAAACAATAAAATTCGTTTTAACGGATTAAATTCGTTATAACAAATTTGTAAACTTCGTAATAACGGATTTCAAAATTTGAAATAACAACTTAATTTGAAATAACGAATCCCGAAATTCGTTATATCAAATTGCATAATTCGTAACAACAAATTTAAAAAAAAACTTGTACTGATGAAAAGGTGAATATAACGAAGAGTGATCAATCTCGTAACTCCTATAAGGAATACAAAATTAAGAGTTGGGCAAACACGGACCCCTGACTATACCAGAGGTGTAATCAGGTGTCTGATCTTGCGACATTTTCATCCAACTACATTTTATTAACTACTCGTTTTAACAAATTAAAATTTATTTGCTTTAATGCATCAAAATCCGATATAATGAATGGAAAACTCTATAATTTCAAAGTTTTTAATATATTCTTACTAATTCTGCAATTCGCTATCACGAATTATTTATAATTTGATATCAACGATTTGATAAATCGTTATATCCAATTTGACAATTCGATATAATCATTTCTGAAATTCGTGTTTTCAAATTTAATTTGTGAAAACAAATTTTGAAATTTGTTATAACAAATTCAACAAATTTGTTATAACAAATTTAATCCGTTGAAACGAATTTAAAAGTTTGAAATAACAAAATAAAATCTATTTCAAATTAAAAAATATTTTTGATAGGTCCTAAATTGGCTTCCGTAACATATCCCATCTGATACATTGAAAGATATAAGGAATGTTAGCACAGGGCTCTATAAAGTTCAATCTGCAGTTTGGTCATATTTCGTCATTCAATAACTTTTTTGAAATAAAACAAATTGCTGTCGGGTTAGCGGGACTATGATCTATGATTATAACAATGACCTGTGTATAACTTGTACATTTCATGCAAATTCGAAGGGTTTTTCGCCTCAATAGAACAATTGGGGGGGGGGGGGGGGTCAGCTAATCCGTGTATTTGAAATAAACAGAAGTGCTTGACTTCTTGCGGAAAGTGTGAAATATATTGTGTCGGCGCAAGATACCCGTGATTTTAGACTAGATCTGATATCGCGCCGACCCAACATATTTCACACTTTTCATAAGAAGTCAAAAATTGCTGTCAATTTCAAATAACCGTAATTTAGTTATACTGTGACAAAGACCCTAAGAATTTGCATGGTATATAAAAATCATTGAATTATCCAGACACTCCCGATGAACATTATTTTAATGAAAATCTCTATCTAAGTGCATTAAACATAAGTCTCGGTCAAATGTAATTATCTCGGGATTTCGAAAATAAACCATTCAATGGTTTGTATATTTGCTACTATTAATTATGTAATAAATTAATTCCAATTTGTTAATCATCGACGATGCTCCGGTTTCTATATTGGATCAAGTTATATTTGTCAAGATGCATATCAACACAATATGATAGAAGTATTATGTACCTTAAACAGTGCATTTGTCACACACACACACACACACACAGAGAGAGAGAGAGATGTAAGACAATTTCAACTATTATACATTAATCACAAAAGACATCAATCAGCTATAATTTAAGTTTATTACAATTACAATCAATAAAGATCGATCGTATAGATTTTAATAAGGAAAATAAAATATCCCCGCATTGTGTTTTAAAATAACATAAATTGTCCTTCAAGAATTAAATACAAATAATTTAATCCTTTAAAAATAAAATGAAAATGATAAAAAATGTTCGAGCCAATCGAGGTTCCGAAACGCAGTCTAAACGTAAGTTGGTTTCCCCACAGTTTGTTCACTTGCAGACAGTTGTTCTGAGATGGTCTTTGTATGGAGAGCAGCTGGGGAAGGAACGATAATTCACTTGCACAAGAAGATGTGGGCCCAAGTTTTTTTTAACAAAGTCTATTTCTATTGGTGATAGCGAACTCTCGGAAAGTCTCGTGTCCTAGGACGTGCTATCATTGGATATTGAACCAGTGTTTGTCCAGCCTGTTGACCATGAACCATCTCTTAATCAAGGATGACGAACTATCAGAAGTTATTTTGACTGTATTGACCTGGTGATGACACCCATTGTACTTCTATATTCTGCCGTTTATTTCTGATCAGCTCTTGCTAGGAGACAGAAAGTCTAATAAACACATAACAATAATTTTATTGAGTGACGAAAATTGTGGTAAACAAAATATCACTGTTCAGACATCGGCTGGTATTGGTCAGCAAAGAAAGCTATGAATAAATATTAATTAGCCTTTGGGTACGAATGTCCTTCGTGGTACGAATGTCCTCTGTAATGAATTATAAGTATTAACAAACTTCTCATTAGAAAATTTCGTTAGTAGTTTGTATATCAATAATCAATAACCAGGTTTTCTCAAAAACATAATATATAGTGTTTGGTATCGTTGGAAGTTACTCAAATCACATATTATAAATCACTACAGTACTTTAATTTATGCTGTATAATGCATAGGGTTATATAATGCACTTGGCGATTGTGTTACAAAGAGAGAGAGAGAGAGAGAGAGAGAGAGAGAGAGAGAGATCCACTACACTTATACATAAGTAATTATTGAATATCCCTATTACATGTTGTACATGTACATGTACGCTTTTCATTTACTGAATATACTAATTAGCATTCAAAACAGGAATTGCCTGCAAGTACGAATTATTTAAACATAAGATTTAAGAATATTCTAATGAAGAAAGGGATTAGAAGACTAAAAGAAAAAAATTCAAAACCAGGTTTTCTCAAAAACATAATATATAGTGTTTGGTATCGTTGGAAGTGACTCAAAATGCTGAAAAACAATATCAGTAGCAGGTGGGGAAATATTGACATTTTTCTTTTCTTAAAATTCCACTTTTATCGCGATTATTTAATCTGCGGCACATTTTCACATCTCGTGCGAGGCACCCGTGGCCAAAACAAAGCTCCTAGAAGTTGTGTATATTCGCAAACAACACACACCATGGAACACGGAGGACACGGTGTATCTCCGTGGGTTTTCCACCGTGGTCTTCCCACGGTGGGGTGTATAAAACTCGTGTCGTGTACTGTATCTGTGCATGTTTCTTCTTTTGGATTTAATAAACTGTCTATGCACTCGTTTATCTTATTTTACCATTACTGAATTAAGATTTCAAAATGAATCCCCATTAATGATTGCTCATTCGGGCAGTTACTGTATTAAGGTCACCTTAGCTAAGCTTTTCCCAACCCACGCCATCGTCTATCAGTACGTTGATTCTAAATACACTGTCCCTTGACAACGACTTCTGCGAAAATAGAGGAGTTTTAACCTTGTGCATTTGTTGAATCATTTATGCCACACTAAAATTATATTTAGAATTATATTTGAAAAGAAATAAATCGGCACTGCACATGAATGGGTACTTAACTATTCTCTGAATAAAACATGTTCATTTCAGGTTATTCAGAGGCGAATGGATGGAACAGTAGACTTTTTTAGAAAGTGGAATGACTACAAATACGGATTTGGTAACAAAACAGGGGAATACTGGCTCGGTACGTGAGTATTTGTGATCGATAATTGTGTATAGGTCGTGCATTGCTGTCCCTTGCAACCACAAGTATGAGCAGAAACTATAGAGGTGTACATCTCTTCAAATGTATCAGTTTGACAATTTACTTCTTTATTTTTTCGCTAAGGTACATGTAGTTCTGTAAATACACGAATTTAACACAAGTGATAGCGGGCGCAAAGTCAGATATAGAGTTCTGCGGCTTTAATGATTAACGAGCGCGAACAAAGTCAAAACTGAAGCCGTACATTCATATACAAAAACTTTTTGATACGAACCCATAGGCTCCTCATCAAAAATGTCCGATATTTTGCAAATCCACACCTCCTTGATTTCATTGTACGATCTTGCGTAGATTCGAATCCTGTGTTCCCATACACATGTACTTAAATGCACCATATTACACCTGATGCATTTATAAGGAATGCCATAGAAGGGCAAGAGATCGAGCTTGTTCTACGTATGGTCAGTTTTTAAATCGTAGCAAGCTACTGACAAACAAACGTTGATGCTACAGAGGTTTCAACAGTCAGCATTTCGCAAATTCTATGGTCGTTATAACGATCTAGTATGCCAATACAACCAATCATTGGGTCAAATGCTGCTTACTCCCCCAAGACATCTAATTAAACATCTGGTGTGTCCAGGGGTATGTGTTTGCCCAACTCTTTATTTTTTATTGCATATAGGATTGATTACTGTTCGTTATCTTCACCTTTCATGTTGTCTGACGTGTTTTATACTGATAGTTAGATCATTTTTGGCACACTCAAGGTTCAAACGACATCAAAGTTCACATTTAACTCAACCAAATAAGTTCAAAGTTCACCACAACATCAACAAAACACGGGGGAAGAACACTTTCTTCCAGAAAAGCCTCCAATTCATATCGAATTGGATTTGATAATATATATAAAAACACTAAATTCTAACAACACCCGATACCTAAAAAGTGTCGGATCCACAACATGGATACAAGGTCAAATACAAAAAATTATACAACGCACTAAAATGACAACGACACTCATGAGTTTGGCTTTTAGACTTGCCAATCAATGTTACAGACCCTGAAGCGTACTACTACACCACTTGCACGGAACGGTACGAAACGATTCTTGCACGGAACGGTGAAGGTTTGCACGAAACGCTGAACGGTCTGCACGGAACGGTGAAGATTTGCACGAAACGCTTCGAACAAAATACTGAACACTATGTAGGCGTGGCTTGCACGCTTTGTGAACGGTCTACACGAAGCGGTAGGCGTGCCCTACACGCTTTGATTTTTCTGGTATCATTTGGTTCAAATAGTTTCAATATAATGTCAGTATTCTACATGTAGATATTTTAAAAGCTTGTCTACGACAAAACCATGCAAAATGTGATGGAAGCAAGGTTGTCGGATCAACAACATATTTTGAGTGTAATAAAGTACATCAATATCAAATATTTTGGCATATTGTTTTCGGGGGTGTAGTCATTGGATAGGGATTTGCAGCCATGTTACTAAAAATAGCACTTTTGTTCTGACAAAAGGGTAAAATTATGTATATTTTACCCTTTCTATTTAAAAATTCTAACAGGTTATTGAAAATGGATTTTTAAAAATTGACACAGTTTGTAAAACAACTGGATATACATATTCATATTGTTTAGTGGGACTCTAAAATTTTACTTCTGTTTAAGTGCACAAAGGTCACAAATTTGGTACGATTCCAGATTTTGATAAATTGCAGAAAATGATAACTTTTGAATCAATTAGTAGTCAAAAAGTAACGCTTTGATTTATTCAAAATTACTTTCATCTTATAAAGAAGAAGTATATTTACGATATATCAGAAATCTGTCTTTGGACTCTCGATTATAGTAAATATATTAATACTTCAAGTTGGGCATTTTTTCCTGCTTGTAGAGCTTCTATTCTGGTAGCCACCTAAACCTGTTTGTCATGCATGGTCCTTGTTATCTTATCAATAATTTTATGATTTCACATCAGATGACCAGAAGTATGTATCAATCATTTATTGTTGCTATGGGTCCTGGTTGCCATGGTGACAGATTGCAAAATTTGAAAAAAATAACGTTTTTAAAAAAATAATATGCATCGTATGAATAGTTGTAATTTAACAAAATTGATATTTGTGTACTTTTAAAATGCAATTTTTAAAAACAAATTTCATGCCAATTTATAGTATGCTATATATAATAAATTCTTTATTTAGACAGGATAGCACAATTAGTACAAATGACTAGTTTACATTGTGGTCCTACAGAGACTTAAATATACCAAAAGCAACTGGATCATATTTCTTCATAGATTTGCTTTTCCCATGGATACAATAAGGATAAATCTATTTTTTTTTAATCTGACTGGTTATTGAAAACATTCTGAAATAATCAAACTCAATCGCAAATACTAAGCCAGACAGCAATGTAACTTTTGAAAAGTTGTATGATCGAGAGTCACAATATTGATATTCTAAAACAAAATTGTTGCCATAGTAACATTTAGACCAATTTAAAGACTGACGTGTTTAAGTTCAAAGGTAAAACTTGTGTGAAGACAGAACTTAATAAATATCTAGAGTATAAAAATACCCCAAATCTTTATCGTTTCCTCGGGACAGTTAACACGTCATATGAAGTTGTCAGGTACCGTGCAATATATTAGATAAAAAGTACTATGTGGTTAGGAATATTTAGATGTCATCAATATTTAACAAATGAAGTACCCAGAAAAAAAAATGAGCAGCAACCCTTAAACAATTAAATAACATGCTTTATACGTACATATAAACAAGAGTTGTCAGATGACTGTACCTAACCGTTTATTCAAAAGGTTAAAAGTTTTTGAAAAATAGGTTAAAGTCCAAGGTCGACGTTGACAGTTCTGGAAACAAAAGAAATGGCATCTATGTTTGAAACATCAAAGCTCTATCACTCTTGGTTCAAAAGATTTAACCAAGATAAAGTTTTTGAACAGTACATCAAATTTCAAGGCAAAGATCGTTAGGTCAAATGTCTTATACCAAAAAAAAGGTCTCTTCATGAGGCATCTATATATGTAAAATATCAAAGCCTTATCCCTATTGGTTCAAAAGACATAGCCCAGGTTGAAGTTTTTAAAAAAATAGGTCAAGGTCACAAGGTCGAAAGTCTTGGTACCACATCAAAGGTCTCTTCAAGAGGAATCAATAAGGGAAATATCAAAACCGTACCCCCCCCCCCCCCCCCTTGGTTTAGAAGATATAACCCAGGTTAAAGTGTTTCCTTAAAGTGGCGCGACGCCAACACTGGGGTCATTACAATACATGTAGCTCTCCGGATAGTCGTCTTGGTGAGCTAAAAAGAATGTGCATGTTCTTTTCTTGTCTTTCTTTTGTTTTTTATTCTTACATGTAGCGTATTATTCTACATTCTAAATCCATGCGAAAGGGTTCGAAGCAGCCATATTCAATACCGGAAATTAATTATTATAAACATTATATTGAGAGGAGAGGGGTGGTAATGGTAAAATGCTCTTAGATAGTGAATGATCTTGTTAAAATCATAAAATAATCAATAATGTTGAATATATCTAAATACAGAAATATTCTTTGCATTCGCACTCCACTCCTAACACCATTACACATACAAATGAAATATAGCTTAAATACTAACTGTAATCACATAAATTGCACCGAAGATGAAAGTCAGATAATAATAACGTCCGAATTCGCACAAAAGTAAAGAAGCTCGCTTGTAATAATTGGAAATATAATTTGTAATGAAATGTATTGTTTATACCTGACCCGACTGGTATAATCTGTCCTGTCTAAACACATGCAGTGTAGCTAGGTGAAGAGGCCCCGTAGTTGGCACTCGATCATCAGCAGGGCGAAGGGTGTGGGTGGGTGGCAATTTTTTTTTATAAAACCCCAACCTCCCTAAAAATTACTTTTAACACAACCCGAAGCTCAAAATCCTTGATAATGATAATAATGGGGGGGGGGGGGGGTCCAAGGATTTAATTCATCAGTTCAAGCTTCCATTTCAATTGTTTATTGATTGCCATAAAAAAGTAGAGGGGGGGGGGGGGGCTGATTTAGCTAAAGAGACCTGATCGAAATAATCTTCAGTTTCCCTGTCAGATAAATGATTTTTCCAAATTTTTTCCAGATCAATTTCTCATGATGAACACAGTATAGTGACGATCCAAACTCTACCTACATCAATGACTTTAAGAAACTACATTAGCATATACATATACGTAATACCATCAGTTTACAATATCTATATCTTTGTTGTTGTTAAAATAGAGAAAGGTGTAATTTTTTGCATGTTGAATCGTAACCTATGATTGAACATTCAGTATGTCATACTGTTACATTGAGCACTAGCTGAAGAAAGAAAGATACCAGCAAACTGTTACAGTATATACATTCTTAATTGAGAACACGTTATGCATTTTTATTTCGAACTTTTGTTATATTGTCCTGTCCTCATTACTTAGTGCATATATGTAAACTAATAACAATTTTTTTCCTCATCAATCATGATGGTAATATACCTTTCGCAAATTCGGGGAGGGGGGAGGGGGCTGCACTAGATCCTCACATGATCCATCTGGACTGACTATAGATGCATGTTTTCTTTGATTTCCTCCATATAACATCTAATCATTCTCAGTTAATGCATGAATTATCAAGGAAAGAACGCTTTCAATTTTTCAATGACAAAACGCGCATGCCTGACCACTAGTACTAGTGTGCAGTATAACAGGACGAAGTGCCGGATACTTTTTAAACCCTGCCAATATTTAGAAATTTCTGGATTACATTCACAGATACTGTTATGTCTTTCACTGATATCACATAAACATGATGTACAAATTCTCAAATCCCATTTCAAGTTGGAATCATAACATTCCATAATATTGCTATCATTTTATACCTTCTACGTATGAAGAGTGCATCAAAGGGGAGGTAATTCCAGCAACAGGTCTATTTCATTTATTTAAGACCCCCTTTTTCATATAAAATAGTAGATTACTAGGATTTATTTATTAGAAAATGTTAAATCTATCCATAAAATTAAATTTCCAAACAATTTATGCATCTAATATCACAAATTTTAAATCTTTAATCTTTTAAAAGATAATTTTAAATGCTTCAAAATGTTCCTTTTTGTCAGTTTTTAAATTTTAATTGCAAATGAACGGCCAAAAGTCCAAAGTACAATTTTTTTGATATTTTACAGACAAGGATTTGATATTCAAGTATTATACACTTTTAAAGAAATTTAAGCGTTACTTTTGCAGCAACACCTATTTCAAAATTGACCGTATAACACAAAATGAAGAAGTTTGGCACAATGCCAAATTACAGACTCCATATAATCTCTATATGGACACTTATGATGTCAAACATGATTTCTCCATAAGTGGTTTACATGGAAATATCATAAACAATCCATTCTTTTCATAAGTCTTCAGAATTGATTTGCATTTTTGAAAAAATAAAACCCTAATATTTAAGGATTTTTCTTGTGTTCAAAGACTAATCCACGTGTAAATACAGAATGCGCTGTTAATAAAAATAGAAACGACCTATCAATAAATTGACCTCAAATTATAATTATTCCGACCATATACTCCAATGATATAAATGATTAGAAATGATATTGATGACCACCATTTCCTTCATTTTTATATATTTGCATGGTTTTCTCGTAGACAAGCTCTTAAAAAGTTGAGAAAGAAATGATAATGATTAATTTTAAAATGATTGCTTATGTACGACGCGGTAAATTTCATTTTTACTTATTAGATCAATGACTCACATGTATGAACACGTTGGAATGAAAACAAATAAATTTCGTTTTTAATTTTGGAAATAAAAGAAAAATATGCAATAATCGTATCGTCACGGATTATTGTTTAATCAAATTTTATTGATTCATTGCTCTATTAGATTAATTGAAACTGTTTTGAAATTGTCGCGTCTGTTTCGCTATTTTTGTACATTCATTCTGAGTGTCATTAAAATACATTTGCAATTTGTATATTCCTGGCCTCTTCCCAAGGACAGATGTTGAATAAACCTATACATTTTATATACATGTGTACGTGTATAAAAAGAGATCAAATGATTTTTAAAAAAAGCATTCTCGTCAGGAAAGATTGAAACATGTTTGGGCGGGGAGAGGGTTTTGAACGGCCTGCACGAAACGCTTGGCATGGCCTGCACGCTTTGATGTTTTTCAGCATTATTTGTTTCATCCTGGAATAGTTAAATGACTTATGAACACGTTGGAATAAAAGGAAATGGATATTTTTTTAATTTCGGAAATAAAGGAAAAGGATGCATAAATTATATCGCCATGGAATATTGATTATTCAACTTTATTTATTCATTGCTCTATTACATTCATTCAAAAAGTCACGTCTGTTTCGCTGCTTTTGTACATTCAATCTGAGTGCCGTTAAAACACTTGTGTAGAATTAGTATATTCCAGGCCTCTTCTCAAAGACAGATGTTGAATAAACCTATACATTTTACAAACATGTATGACAACATATGAAAAGATTTTAAAAGCTTCTCGTCAGGTAAGACTGGAACATATTCTCGGGCGGGTACGAGAGGGGAGGAGGTTGCATCTAGACATCGTATTAGAGAGTCAATAAAAACATGTCACCTTGGATAAGAAGGGAAGGTACAAAACAAAAAGAAACAATCAAAATATGATTGAAATAGATTGAGAAATAAATCAAGCATTTAAATGAATAGATAAAACAAATGACTAACTTCAGTAATGATCAACAGATATGCGAGCGGATCTAACATCCAATTTTAATTAGATTCTTGCATTCATTTTTGAGAGAGAAAAGATATAAACACTTGTTTAGTCATATTTCAATTGCCCCGCCGATTTTCACACCTTCTGTTCAAATGTTAATTTCAAATACACAGATTAGCTGACCTCTATTGTGTTAAAAAAAGCACCATGGAATTTGCGTAGAATATAAAGTTATACACAGGTCAGTCTTTGCATTATGCAGACAGTTCCGATAAACAATTTTGGATATCTTTTATTCAAAAAGAGAAACTTTATCATACAAATGTAACAAGACAAATAAATTATTCCTATATACAAAAAAAAAAAAATAAAATACGGCGGGCAGATATATACATTGTTCTGCACTTGCTAGAAACTACCAAGGATGATAGAATGGTATCGGATTTCTCTCTGCCTAGTAGTTTTATAATAAACTGTTTTGTTTCGATTATTTGCAGATATTCACCGTTGAAAGCACGTCTTAGAGACAATTTGAAATAATTGCTTAAATTCCCAACAATATTTACCTGTCCTACATGACTTGCACGATCTGTATGTTTCTAAGGGCGTGGTTTGAACGATCTGCACGTTTCTATGGGAGTGGCTTGATCATGCACGGAAGGATTCTTGCACGAAATGATTTGCACGGAACGGTGAACGGTCTGCACGGAATGGTAAACGGTTTGCACGGAACGGTGAACGGTATGCAAGGAACGGTGTGCACGGAACAAAATAAAACACTTTGGAGGTGTAGTAGCACGCTTCAGGGTATGTAAAAGCGGAGCAAATTAGGACATGCCCTATCCGTCCAAAGAGATGATCCAAAATGCACGAAGTAGTAAAAATACAATTAATTAATCTCAGGTGGAACGAGTTACCGATATTATGTTGATCAATAGTAATGCTAACTCGTACCCAGAAATATTCTATTTTAACTATGCATTACGAAAAGTAATTTATAAATAATAATAATTAAAAAATAATAATAAAAATATGTATATAAATGAACACTATAAAAATAGAGTATGAATTAGAAATGAACAAAAATTTGAAAAAAAAGAAAATAAACAAGGTGGACCAACTTAGAAAAACCTCAAAAGGGCAGCCTATGAAATCGAATCAATGCAAGGTGAAGATAACGAACAGTGATCAATCTCACAATTCCTATAAGCAATAAAAAATAGATAGTTGAGCAAACACAGAGGCGGGATCAGGTGCCTAGGAGGAGTAACCACTCCCTGTCGACCGGTCACACCCGCCGTGAGCCCTATATCCTGTTCAGGTAAACGGAGTTATCTGCAGTCAAAATGTGCCGAGAACGGCTTAACAATCGGTATGAAATTTAATGACTTTTTCACTGATATCACCCGCCGTGAGCCCTATATCTTGATCATGTAAACGGAGCTATCGGTAGTTAAAATCAGTGTGCCACGAACGGCCTAACAATCGGTATGAAACACGTCAGACAGCATTTGACCCAATGATAGGTTGTATTGACGAATATGAGACATTCCCGTACTGATCATGTCTAAAATAGACGTGTAAAAAACCCATAGAATCACGTAAACTGATAAATGGGTTTTACATATAAGCAATCGGTTATGAAGGTCATAGTAAAAAAAAAAAAGGGGGGGGGGGGGCTGATTCTGTTGAGAGAATTGAAAAAAATTCTCATAAATGATCATAGTATCATTGTCAGGGAAATGATCAGACGAGTAGGTCTTGATAAAGCTTAAAATCTATAATGTAAAACTTATACGGTACCAATTTTGATGCACCAGATGCGCATTTCGACAAATAATGTCTCTTCAGTGATGCTCAACCGAAATGTTTGAAATCCGAAATAACAATGGCGTTTTAGAGCTATTATACGGAAAAACAGTGTGCCAAAAAAGTGGAGCCATATTCGTCTAAGGATAAGAGCTATGCGTGAGGGAGATAATCCTTAATTTTGAAATGAATTTCTCAATTTTATAACAGCAATTAAATATACATCTGTATTTTCAAGCTAGTAACGAAGTACTTAGCTACTGGGCTGTAGAGACCCTCGGGGACTAACAGTCCACCAGCAGAGGCCTCGATCCAGGGGTCATAATGTAAAACTTATACGGTACCAATTTTGAAACAATGATATTCCTTCCAATTCATGACACCAGTTCCTTAAGCTCAAACTTACAAACAAAGGAGTAGAGGCCGTCAACAACATAAGCAACATTCTTCGTCATCAAAGAGTTCAGTCGTGCATTCCAACTTATTTAAAGTTCAAGTCTACACCCTGTATTTCCTACAGATATACTTCTACTATTGCATCCAAGCGTTTTAATTATAAACAAACTTTGCAGTGCCTGGTTATAGACAATCTTCTACTTAATCAACCTACATGCTCTTTTTCTTTGATTTCTTCAACTATAGTCCAGCTAGACATGCCATTACTGGTGATGTTGATATAGTTGAAAAAGAGGACCTCAAATGACTTATTATAAAACGGGATGATTTCAGTTTTTCCATCGTCAATTTCCCATATTTATGTAGCAATAATCAATTATCACCTGCATCTGGTGTTTAAATATCTTAAAACTCATTGGATACACAAGAGCTTGTTCTATGCATGGTCAGTTTTCAAATCGAGACAAACAAGTTGATGGTGCAGAGGTTTCAATAGTCTCCTTTAAAGTCAGCATTTCGCAAATTCTGTGGTCGTTATAACGATATAGTTTGCGAATACAAACTTTCACTGGGTAAAATGCTGTCTGGTGTGTTTCATGCCGATTGTTAGACCGATCTTACCACACTGATTTTGACTGCGGATAACTCCGTTTACCTGCTGATGATATAGGGCTCACGGCGGATGTGACCGGTCAATAGGGAGTGCTTACTTTTCCTAGGCACCTGATCCCACCTCTGGTGTGTCCAGGGGTCCGTGTTTGCCCAACTCTCAGTTTTGTATTGCTTGTAGGAGTTATGGGATTGATTACTGTTCGTTATCTTCACCTTTCATAAGGCGTTGAGAGTTGTTACGAGTTAAGATAACTAGTTTACCGTTAATATCCATTGACAATAAAAAGAACTAAGCAGTGTTTGTGTGTGTGTCTGTGTGTGTGTTGCTGATTACTTATGTTTATTTCTTATACTTTTTATCAAATAAATGAAATGATGTAGAAGTTTTAAAGGTGAAACAAATGTCGAATTTTTTAAAATACGAAACATGGCTTGCACAAGGAATTGAAGGACAAAGCCTTACATCGAGGGATATAGTTGGAAGTATATCAATGCTACAATTAATTATACAACAGGGAATTTCTCCTCGGGTAAGCATTGACGATAGAGCTGGGGAATATCATTAGGGTGAGGGTTTATCCTAATTTCCTGCGTGTAAAATCATTTGAAATTCTTTCATTTCATCTAAATGGAATTATTTCAAGCGACACAGTTTGTGTTTTCCGTGTTTTTTTTCTCTCCCTGCTTCGGTCCTCGTTGAGTTATGATAAAAACAACGACTTGCATGTCTTGCCAAACGTGACATTTATTGACGTGATGAAACGTTTATCTTACAGGTTTAGTCACGCGTTTTATCTTAATGATCGGTGGTTGCTGATTATAAGTCTAATATTTGTAGTTTACCCCGATAGTGTTGGCCTCACTATTTACATACATGTATGGTGAGGTATATGCAAATGTTGGGTTTACAGGCGAATTAACCCAATAGTTTATAAATTTGCCTATGGTAAGCTTTTTAAAAACGTTTCGTTTTGGCTAAATTTGCAAAAGACACAGCACTTGTCACAGCAAGTTGAAAAGCATAGAATGTGAATATAACGAACAGTGATCAATCTCATAACTAAATGAAGGAATACAAAATAAAGAGTTGGGCAAACATAGCCCCTGGACATACCGTGGTATCATAGGTGGGATGGTGTGATTAGGAGAAGCAATCATTGGCTGCCGACTGGTCACTCCCGCCGTGAGCCCTATGTCTCGATCAGGTAAACGGAATAATCTGTAGTTAAAATCATTGTGCCAAGATTGGTCTAAGAATATGGTGTGGTACATGTCAGACCTCATTTGACACAATGATATGCTATATTGGCAAACTAGAGCATTATAATGATCAGAGCATCAATTTGGTAGAAGGTTGTCGAATCTGTCCTTTTCCAAAAAATCCTTCATATCCCTGGGTCTACTAAAGGACACGATTCGTGGTTTCCAAAAGTGTATACTGGGATTGCTGAAAACGTCCGTGGTACAGTACCCGCAACGTTATTCTTGACATTCCTATCGTGCTCTATCGTGCGTGTATCCTATCGTATCGTACGTGTATCCTATCGTATCGTGCGTGTATCCTATCCTATCGTGTATCAGGTTTTCCGTTTTCTATCGTGTTTTGCGTTTATCAGGTCTATCGTGTATCGTGTTTTGCGTGTATCAGGTTTTCCGTTTATCGTGAAAATCGTTTATCGTGTAGCTTCGGAAACTATCGGGATCGTATATAAAATCTAATGAAAAAGTACGATACTTTCCGAAATCTTTATTCGTTTTGTTAAAGAAGCTATTTTTAGGAATCGAGGAAAGACGGTGTATTTGAAGGAGAACATAAAGTTGTCGATTTTAAGGCAGAAGAAGAGCTATTTGTCTGTCCAGAGAGAGAGTGAAAATTTATCACAATTTAATTCTAAGTAGTCTGGAAAGTAGGACAGTAAACCGAGCACAGTAAATCTGAAAGCTCCTTCTTCTGAAGTTCATAAACATTTGTTTGTCTAGAAACAGTTATTTGTAATTAACACTAACAGAAAAATAGGGAGTTCCGATTTGAAAGGAAAAATCAGTAAATTACATTGTTTATCACAAACATGTATATTTTAATAATGGTTCTTTTTCTTCCGATTTTTTTTTCCACGTGTATGCTACTTATATAGCAACTGCTGAACTTGTGCGCGTCCTTATATCTGATTTTGTGTATCACCCGTGTTTTGACAGCTAACATTCTCAGGGACATTGTATTTCACACATTTAGAAGATTAAGTTTTAAAAGGGTGCAAGGGTGTTGCATCCCCCAAAATTCTGCTCAACTGGGCACGATTCCGTTGTCATCGTTGTTTTTTTTTTTATATACCTTGTACATGTACACATGTACCAATACTCGTACGTGTAGATACTGGAAATTTATGTTGGTTTTGATGATTATTTGAATTTTTTTTACACACTAAGCGTTTCAAAATTGCGAATTTAAAACAAGCCGGGTTTTGTTTATGTTTTTTAAACAGTTTATTTATGTTTTGTTAACAAAATATCAATTCAAATAAATATGTTCCAATTACTTATGACTATCAATTATCAATCATAGTGTAAAAATATCTAACAGGTGTAGTGGGGTTGATTTTTTTTAAAGCGGTCGTTATGAAAATAACTTGAGATGTTGAATGAGCCGTGAACTTAGAGCTTGATGCAAAATAACCCCCTCCTCGCTACACGCACAATATTACTTGGTTTTATTTCATACTCAAGGTAATATACATTAGCATAAGAGAGCTACTGAAGCATGATATCACTACATTATATTACATTTAGTTAATTCCCTGTATAATCTATATATTAAACATTAGGTGACAATATAAGTTTTAGAATCATTGGCTGATAAAATTCATATAGATATCAAATAATGAATTCAATGCCGTATATATATATATATTGTTTTTAAATTTTAGCTGTGATGGCATTAAAAACAAAACAAAAAACGTACGACCGTAGATTAAAGAAATTATATGGTACAAAACCGATTAATGTTTTAAACAAATGTTACCGCGACGGGGACAGGTAGCTGATAGTCATCCCGCGATGAGAACGCGGTTTTCCTGAGTTACCTATAGATTACCGCGTTAGATTTTTTTCCCCATCGTGAAAACGCGGGAAACAAGAAATCCGTGTTGTCCGTAATGTAGGTATATAATGAACATTGAAATCCTTCAATATTATTATCAACATAATGTAAACATAATGTAATTATGTTGTAGGTATCAAAATTTCGTTCCGTCTAAACCGTTTCTAAATTTACAACATTTCTATCAGGTTTTCCGTTTATCGTGAAGATCGTTTATCGTGTTTTGCGTTTATCAGGTCTATCGTGAAGATCGTTTATCAGGTTTTGCGTTTATCAGGTTTATCGTGTATCCTATCGTATCGTGCGTGTATCCTATCGTATCGTGCGTGTATCCTATCCTATCGTGCGTGTATCGTGTTCTATCGTTTATCATGTCAAGAATAACGTTGCGGGTACTGTAAATGTAATGACAATTAGAAAAAATATACCTAACAATAACTAAGTACATATCATCCAGACTTAATTCATTACACATGAATTCAATGTCGATAGGGACCCTTGGACATACTAGGCCTATGAGAAGTAAGCAGTCCCTATTGACCGGTCACACCCGTCATGAGTCATATATCTTGATCAGGTAAACGGAGCAACCCACAACGTGCAAAAAATTGCCTCAATTAGTATGAATCATGTAAGACATTATTCATATCTCTTCAGGTAACCAAAGAATACATGAAATAGTTCAGCAAGGCAACTACGAACTTAGGATAGATATGTCTGATTTCAACGGAGAAAAAAGATACGCTCTTTACAAAGGTTTCTCTATCCGAGATGAAGACCATGGTTACGCTCTTCACGTCGAAGATTACGATGGAACAGCAGGTACGGGAATTTTAACCTACGTTTTGTATGTTTTAAGAGTAGTACGTGCACTTTCATTTCTGGCAGTTCAAATGATATTCACCCTCCACGAAGGCATCTGTGGAGGGGGAGTAATCGATAAATATTTTGCGAGAAATATAATATGTGAAATATATAAATATAATTTTCATCAAAGAAGCTTTCTGTTGAAACAAAGAATATATTGGCCCGAGGAAAGAGTGTACAAATAGATCATAATCAACTAAGCCCCAGTATCATGTAACAAACTGTGACTTGGTCAACATTTCAATCACGTAAGATGGTAACTACTTTTTAACTGAAACTCTTGATTGGCAGACACTAGAAATTTGATGAAACAATATTGAATTAGAATTTTAGTTTGAAATGGTTATCGACTTCTCAATCATTTCGTCGAAATAATCAGATTTGGACTGAAGATTAAAATGTTTCACGATCATTGTGCCAGATGTGGAAGGCTTTGTGTTTTCTTTTATTTTACGCTTACTCGGAGATATAGAAGTCAAGTGAAAATCATTTTTCAATTGGCGACATAACTTCATCTCTGTTATGAATTCTGTCAACGTTTATGCCAGACGATGGGCTAAATATGAAAAGGAACCTGAAAACGTTTCAGAATGGATTAAAAGTATTAGAGAGATATTAATTTCCCGTATTAGACACATCAAAACAAAAATACATACGTACCCTGAAGCATTCTACTACAACAGTGCAACGGTGAACGAACGCTGAACGGTTTGGGAACAAACGGTTATGATTGGGGAATGAACGCTGAATGGTTTCAACGGAAAGGTTCTCGGCGAGAACGGAACGGCTCTTATCGAGAACGGAGCGCTTTAAGATGGAGACTGAACGGTTCGGGTTGGGAACGAAACGTTTTGGGTTAAGATGGGAACGAACCATTTGGCCGGTATTTCAAATTTTGCATTTTGGACTCTTTCAACACTCTTTACTTAAAAAGACATTGTGATAAAGAAAGAATGAATTGAATTTTTATTCCAAATGATTTATTTAAAAATGTTTCCATTCTAAAGTGTAACAATGGAGAGTGGGATAAAGTAAATTTAAGCATGATATACACTTATGTATATATGACTTAAGCCTGTTTGGAAGGTAAAGATAACGAATAGTGATCCAGCTCATAACTCCTATAAGCAATACAAAATAGAGAGTTGGGCAAACATTGACCCCTGGACACACCAGAGGTGGGATCAGGTGCCTAGGAGGAGTAAACATCCCCTGTCGACCGGTCACACCTGCCGTGAGCCCTATATCCTGATCAGGTGAACGGAGTTATCCTTAGTCGAAATC
Source organism: Ostrea edulis (assembly GCF_947568905.1). Taxonomy (NCBI): domain Eukaryota; kingdom Metazoa; phylum Mollusca; class Bivalvia; order Ostreida; family Ostreidae; genus Ostrea; species Ostrea edulis. Next base: position 44,834,342 of record NC_079170.1, read on the forward strand.
GGTGTGCCAAGAACGGCCTAGCAATCGGTATGAAACACGTCAGACAACATTTCACCCAGTTATATGTTGTATCGAGGAATTATATGTTGTATCGTTATAACGACCATAGAATTTGCAAAATGCTGATTTCAATCAAGACTGTTGAAGACCCTGTACCATCAACTTGATTGTCAGTAGCTTGCCTAAATTTAAAAACTGACGAGACGCAGAAGAAGCTCTTGTGTATCGAATCAGTTGAGATATATAAACACCATATGCAGGTGATAATGGAATATTGCTACATAAATATGGGAAGTTGACGATGGAGAAGCTGAAATCATCCCGTTTGTCATACAATTGAGTTGTCAGTTTGCCGTTGATGTCTACTTGCAATGAAATATCTAAGTATGAATGAAAGATATTATTCTTTATAGACAAAACGTCGTCGATATTTCTAAATGTCGAATTGAAGGTCACAGCAAGAAATGTTTTCTTCCCACGTTTTTAAACATAAATTCTGCTTCATATGAATATAGAAACGAGTCAGCTAGTAAAGGAGCATAGTTCGTGCCTCTGGGAATTCCAACAGACTGTTGGAAGACCTGATCACCAAAGACCATGGCGATATTGTCAATGAGGAATTCTAGCACATTTTTTATTTCAACTTCAGAGTATTTGTGCGTGGAATCAGAGTGGTATTTAACAAAGTAATTTTTGGGATGACTGATCACTAGATATGAATATTTCTGTTTTCCATTTTTGTTGACGAAGCAACTGTCGATGATGTCAAAAAGTCTAGTCTTTAATTTATCGTGAGGAATGGGCGTGTAAAGTTTTGAAAAGTCATAGGTTTTGATGTTATTGATTTGGGAAAAGTGTTGCGATTACAAGTTTACTAAAAGTTCTTAGTAATATTTTAGAATCCACATTTATTGAACACAACTTCTGATATATGTAGTGGCACAGTAAGTTTGACGTTTCTCCTTCTCAGCTGTTACTAACTTCGTAAGGAGGAAAGATATGTAAATAGATAAAATAATTAATTAGGTGCCGTTATTCTATACAGAGCATCTTTTATGAATAATATATCATCGAGTCATTTCAGCTCCGATTTTGATAAAATTGTCACTATATAACACAGAAATATTAGCAATTTCTTGACATAATTTTAGATCATTAATGGTATAAGTAATACAGGGGTATTATGAAAACAAAGTCAGTTTAATTTGTGCATGGTTTTATTTCTTGAGAATTTAATTAGTGGTTCGTGTGTGAACGGTAAATAGCATGTTGAAATGCATTTAAGTGTATCTATTGATCTTATATCATGCAGGTATATTTCTGAAATAAAACTGTTCGGTACACATAATTACAATCTTAAAGTCGCCGAATCTTTTGATTTTTTCTTACCAAATTAAGACTTAAATGCAATTATTTTGAGCATATGATTTAGATATTTTGTTTGTTTGGGATTAAAATCCCCTTTCTACACAACTGTTCTGTTCTTTTCATCAACAAATTTATTTTGTCTATTATCCCTGACAGATCGTGATGTTGAGCTACAAAAACACGAAAATGGTAGGTGAAGGGCTTAACCCTTTCTCTACCGGCACATTTTAGAGGTTTTTAAAGACTAAATGACAATATTTTTAAATCGAGTTACATCTACATGTATCACGATTTTAGGTAGGCATGTGACATAATTTTGTTACGAATTGAAGAGGGAACATTTTTTTAAATAAATTTTGTCATGTTATACCATAACCCCAAAGAGTTATACGGGGTCAAAGGTCATTTAAGTGCACATTTTTGCAATCTTTTTTCTCTGGAATATATATATTACGACCCCACTCACTATATTCAAGTCAAAAATAGGAAATTTTAAATGTATGAGCTGATGTGTCTTTTAAAATACTACAAAAACATCACAATCAAATTAATCAATCTTATTGACAAACAAATATTTTTGGTTGCTAAGTAACAACACTCATGGTGTAATTTTGACCATAATTTGCCTTTCTACATCCATTCAACACAATTTAAACATAATTACATTGCATGATGATTAATAAATGTCACATTATTTTAAAAATATAATCTTTGACTAGATCTTAATCATTTTAAAAGATTTTTACACAAAAAATATAATGAAGAGAATTAAGGTCAAAGGTCATAAAATGGAAATTTCGTACTTCATATACGTCTTCATCATTTTCTAATAATATGACGTTTTGCCATTATGTTCCACTAAATAGTATAAATATTGCAACATTAAAACAAAGATCTTTTCTGTTAAAATCTAAAATAATCTATTTTTTATATTCAAATATATTTGGTTGCTAAGCAACAACACCATTATGATATCAAATGTTATAAGAAAGTAATGCCCGTTTTTCCTCCCTAAGTTCATTGTATACGAATGTTCAAGTACTTACTTTCAATCACTAAATTTAAATGTACTTGCATTATATTTAACAAAAATGTTCTTGTTATATTCAACCTCTTAAAACAGATTTCTAGACATAATTCTTGGTACTGGGTTGTTCTGATAGGGGCATGCGTTGACCAATATCTATCTATCGACTGGAACTTCTCAGCAGACATGTATAAGATAATGCCCAAAAATCTGAAGAGAAAAAAAAAAGAGTTCTTTATACTTAACCCCAAATACTGATGTACTCTCAGAGCTTTTGAATACTCAATTGGCTCTATAAATGTTTTCTATAATCAAGGCCCTCTGAAAATCATGCATTTAATTACTTGTAAAATTTTATCAGGGGTAATTGTAATACACATTTAATAGATGTGTTAGATGCACAGCCAGATTAATTTTGGTAAATGTAGTCTTATTAAAATGCATTTTATTATTCGTTTTAAACTGGAAATCACTGTCACAATATCGGTACTTTAAAACTAGTAATACCTGTACAATTACTCTTCAGTGAGAGGATGCGAACTTCCTTGGGAAGCATAATGACAATCCTTCCCCCGAGATATGACCATCTCAGCATAATGGTTAGTGGCAACACAGATGGAGAAAACCAAATCTTCTGTCAAAAACAGCTTCATAAAATCTGCAATTCTCTGAATAATCAGGTCCCATATCTGAAAGAAAATTGCAAATAAAATCAGTATTGGCTATGATACCTTATTTGTCAGCATTTAAAACACTTATCATACCTTATAATTAGAAACAGAATAATGATTTTCCATGTTTTGTCTCTTTTTGTGTGCATTTTATATCTTAGTATGCAACAATTAACAGTAAAATGGTACACGCATATCAGTGTACCATAATGCCATGATTCCATTTGTGAATGTATTATCTGGATTCATTTGAATGTTAACCAAATGTATACGGATTTAACCCTATATTCAACCTCAGAGTCTTACCAACTGAATGCCAGATTTTCACTCCGAATGAAATGCTACAGTTCTTGGATCAGGTGTCCCTGTGTCCTCCACATCAACATACTTCCAATGTATGTCTGGATTTGCCAATATCTTTGCAGAAGATACCAGGAAGCTTACCACTAAAGATTAGGACGTCAATAACCTTTTTAAAGATGAAAAAATACAATTAAGAATTATTGGTTTATGTTTTAAAGCAAAATATAAGCTTTATGATAGTAAGGGACAGTTTCGCACGAAAGTACTGGTCATATTTATTTAAAGATAGAGATGTCCTATATTTAAAGTGCCATTTGGTAAGGAATACTACATACATATGTTAGAAATCAAATGAATGGAATCTTTCATTATACATTGCGAGTGTAGCAGAGTGTGTATTGAAAAAAAATGCATCATGGAGGCGTTAGCATTATGCCCAACATATAAATGGGAGCAAATACTGAAAAAATTCAGGTTAAAACATACAGTGTCCAGCGAAAATATTGTGCCTCTGAGGGAAATTGAATGGCCCCAGATTTAAAGTAGAATTGAATTGGTTCTTCATTGTACACAGAGTATAAATCCCCTGGTATGGTATCTGATGGGGTGTGGATTTAGTCGAGATTAGAGAAAATCTAGACAGGAAGGGGACACATATCCATCAGTTCATAGCACACCAGCATGTATGGATCATATAATTAAAAGATATTTCAATAGCCTGTCATAACCAGATTTTGATTGAGGATACCACCCCCCCCCACCTTTTGTCCCAAACATACATTTCGTTTTTATTTCTGTTACAATATGAAGAAAAAAACTCCAATTACGGTAATAAATTTTATTATTACGATAATTCAATAATGTAATATATGCTTTCCTAACAGATTGTGATTTCTTTTCATAGAAAGATATTTTTTTTTATAAACATAGAAAAATAGCCTCCACAACAATGGTCACGAATGCCCAGTCTGATTAAAACCATCCCACCCCTTTCTCATCATACACTAAATTCACCCTCTACCACAGGCTTTGACACAATATGAGCAAATTGGTATATATAGTATAATATTATACTATATATACCAATTTGCTCATATTGTGTCAAAACCCTGTGCCCTCTACTTACACTCGCGCGTCAGGTGAAGAGATACCCCAAAAGAGGGGGGGGGGGGTAATCAGACTGACTAATATAATGTAATTGATGTAAGATATGTTCAGCTCTTAATAAACAATTGGGTGTTATACACTTGGTTTAGATATCATAAAATATAAATATTTTCTTTCATGAAACGACAAATTAAGGCATCAAATCGCGGTTAATATATTAATCGTGAATTTTTCATAACATGACATAACCGCGAACATTCTTTTTTCCTAGTCGGCCTATGTGGCTACATCAACTTACATGTTTATACTGAATGCATGATCGTTTGGGTCATCCTGCAACAGGATATCCAGGCCAGGGTATCTTCAGACTTCTTCATCTGACATCAGGTCGTTTTCAAGATGTAAAATACATTACAAGCGTTTGTTGTGTTGTTGTTTTCGTTGAAACGGAAACACGTGTGTTGCCCGTGCACACTTTCATAAAACCCCGCGGCCACGATCCGGATCACGGAAAAAAAGTATATATACAAATATATGCAGACTGATCTTTTCGTTCTTTGTTTGACAGAAAAAAAAATTATTTCTATTCCGAACAAATATTACATAACGTTTATATCTGAATTTGAAGTTTTTTTTGTTTTTTTTTAATTTACTCTACCGATGTAACATTCTCATTAGCCTAAGTGTTTTATGAAGTTACAAGTAGGTGGTGTAACTGTTATTAATTTACCAATAATGGTTTTATACTTTTTTTAAAGCAGAGAATACCTGGCTGATTATTTCATACATATATGTGTATATTGTTTTAGTGTATAAAAAAGTACTCAATTACCAATAGAGGACAACACAAATAGTTTTCACTAGTTTATTGTGCGACGCGCGTCGATCGCTTTCAGCGACGACGTTTTGTCGCTAATTTTAAAGAAAACCGCGCAGCATGTCCCAATTTAATTTTATCGTAATATAAAAACTACCAAGAATTATAACACGAATAAGGGCCCATCAAAAAGAAAATGTCCTCTACTTTTACAGGCTGTATTTACTTTTCCCTATTTCCATATATGAATATTGGTAAAACGCCGATCTATTTAAAGATTGAGAAATAAAATCGTAAGAAAGCGTACATGTGCCAAAAATTGCTATTTTCTTATAACTTTGCCAGGCATTAAAAATAATTTTTATATGTTCGGAAAGCAGGGAATATATGCTTTTCAAAAATATAAAAAATGGTGCATTCATACGGGAGATTAAAAAAATCGTATCGAGGGGGAGAATGGCCTTGCGACAAAGCGTTGCGTCATATTTAGACGAAGCCATCTTTCGCTTTCAATGCTTTTATTAATTTAATGGCTTTATTTACTCAACTGATTTTTACATTGTTCAAAAATAGAGAAAATTTCCAAAAATATGATATATAGATCATATATCTTATGACCGTAATTTCAAAGATTTAGAGGCACTCCTTTTGCACTGTCCCGTTTTTACGCACCACCGGTCAAATTGACCGGTACGGTAGAGAAGGGGTTAAGGGAAGGAATGCTTTAAGGGAACGAACTGTTACAAATAAGAACGGAACGCTTTTGTCTGGGAACGGAAGGCTTTGAGCTGGAAACGGAACGTTGTGCGATTTGAACGGTACGGTTTGATGTTGGAACGGAAGGGTTCTTGGTTAGAAAGAAACGCTTCATGTGCTGTAGTTGTACATTCCAGGGTCTGTATCATCTATCAATCTGAATATTAAAATCTCGAATTAAACACATCAAAATAAAAGTGCGTACCATGTACCCTTCTGTGTTTAGTAAACCAGAAGTGATCAAAGAATTAGGTAGGTTACATGGGGAATATGTGATGGTTCCAACTGACAAAGCTTGTAACAACATTATCTTTGTTTGTAAGGCTCATTATTATAACTGTATTATAAACAAACTTGGTATTGATTCAATATTTGGTAATCATACTTATACTCAAGCTGTCCTTTCAAAAATGAAATTCTTCAAAATCATGCTTCAGTTTTAGACACATTTGATATCCCAGTGAATGGGACGGATGGATATGAGTTACCATACTTATACATGATTCCTAAAATTTACAAATATCCTTACAAAGAAAGATGTCTTGGTGGATCGAGTAAAGTTTCTACCAAGCCCCTATCTTTAGTCCTCACGAAAATATCAACAGGTGCGAAGGAGAAACATCAAACGTACTGTGTGACTACATATGCGAGACGTGGTAGTAATGACACATGAATTCTAAAACAATGAAAAGAACTTTTAGTATATTTCAAATCGCAATACTTTTCTCAAATCAACAAACCAAAACACATGTGTTTTCAGTACTTTACAGGACCATTCCTCGCGATAAATTAAAGATTAGTCTTTTTGACATAATAGACAGTTGCTTCTTCAAAAAAAAAATGGGAACGACAATATTCATATCTAGTGATCAATCATCAAACAAATAATACGTTTGTACATCCAGGGGTTCGTGTTTGCCCAACTCTCTATTTTGTATTGCTTATAGGAGTTAATAGATCGATCACTATTCATTATCTTCACCTTTCATGTAGATATACCAAGGACGTTGTATCATAGTTGACGATAACGAATAGTAATGAATCTCAAAATTCTTATAAGGTATGTCATAAAATTGAGTTGTTTGTTTGTCGTTAATATCCATTTTCAGTAGAATATATAAATACGAAGCAGATATGTAGGATTCTGTGGTATTTGTTATCTCGAGTTCACATTAGTATTTGGAATTGACATATGAAGGAATATGATTGTTATTATCGTAAAACTCAAACTCTCTCTCTCTCTCTCTCTCTCTCTCTCTCTCTCTCTCACACGCCTACTTAATCTCTTAAGTAACGAGTACAAATTAATTTGACCATTAAAGCTATAAGATGGCATTAATCAATAAAGAAGATGTTACCTACATTTGTGTATACAGTCTAAATTTCTAAATAAATAAATAAAAAATCCAAACTTATTGAAATAAGTTTCATTCATGCTCAATATATGTGGATCAGTACCTGATGCTACATGTACATTTGATAATAGTGAGGGTTTGTGTCGGTACATATTATAGAAATATTCATATAACAACTCTATCTATACAGGTTTCACACTTCCAGTTTACAATCCTTTGAATTGGAGATCAAACCTCCGTAATAAAACAAGAATAAACACCTATCGATCTTTCAATTGTTTGGTGTTTGAAAACACATAAATAGACATATGTATTATCTGGCTTTAATGATATTACAATGTAGTCTTTAATTATTGTATAACCCGATGGAAGAAACAAAACCCATCAGACATGTTCGTATACATGTGCATTTGATATTTCTGAAAGCGCCCGGAACCAAAATTGTGTCCGGAGCTAAACTTACACAGCCCGGAACCAAAATTATAACATTTAAGGTTTTGGCGGGGAAGCTAAAGTATCGGTATTTAAATCATGCGACACCGGAGAAGAATATGTACTATCACACACACTTCAAATAAGATCATTTTGATTTGCTGAGCAAGCAACATTGCGGGAAATAGTAACTTGTTGAGTATCTTTTTGTTTTAAACAATTGAGCATTAAAAGATTATCACAAACGGGCGGGAAAAAAACCACTTAGATAAAATTATCCATATTGCACATTTTCCCGTTTACCAAATCAAACGGTTCCAAGAGTATTCATAACTTATGCAACTCGGCTTTATATACATATATTTCCTCGTAATCACGAGATATTTTCTAACAATGACAAAATCTTTTTTCCCAATAACGAGATCCTTGGTCGTAATTACGAGATAATGTCATGAGATTTTTTTTTACATGGTACCAATAGGCTTTCGTATTTAGCCCTTGTTATAAGCTAAAATACATTTCTACAATGGATGTTTTCTTTCAACTTAGATTAGTATTTTTCAAAAGGTAAATGAGGCAATATTTTGCAATGTTCCATCGAATAAATTTTATTAAATTCTTAGACTCACATGATATTGTTAAATCCCACAACTTTGTACATTCAACAGCATTGTTCAGCATCTAGTATACATCGCTACAGAAACAAACATTGAAATCCACGTAACTCTGATTAACAGGTGCAAGTTGTACATTTAGTAATATTAATGTTTCAGGTGACTCCTTGCTCAGGAGACACAGCGGATCACAGTTCTACACAAAGGATCATGATTCAAATTCATGTGCAAATACTTATAAAGGTGGTTGGTGGTATAACGGATGTCATGATTCCAATTTGAATGGAATGTACCTCGCTGGAAGTCACGCGTCATATGCAGATAGTATTATCTGGGTGACGTGGCATGGATATCATTACTCATTGAGAACCACCGAGATGAAAATTAGGAGAAGTTGAAGAAAACACGCCTGCATTTAGGAGTTTGAACGAGAATTTATGTCACATAATACCAACGTGATACTAATAAACATATCAATCTTATAGATTACCTACGGTTTATTATTGTAAGAACTTTGATTTACTATAGTAAAAATGCTGATATTTTGATTCATTACCGTTAAGATATAGATCACTGTTCGATATCTTCACCTTGCATCCTTTAGTTCATCAGAATTAAGCTTTGATACTTTGATTTATCATATATCAGTGTTTCCGTTTTGATACTGTTGATTTAGAAAATGTATCCATTAAAAGGCGAGTTTAATAAGGTATAATTATTAGTTCCCAAACAGCATGTTTTCCTGCATCTTAATATATATCATAGAGTTGAGAAAAATTAACCACCTGTGCATGATTGTACTGGCTTTGGTTAATTAGACCTGTCTACACTGTGTTTTATGCAAAATGATCAAAGTATGGGTCGTGAAAATATACATAGAAAAGAAACATCTTAAAATTAGCTCGGTGACCAACTTACATTTTTCCAACATATTTCAAAAGTAGCCATATTGACTACTTTTGTTCATTACTGTGTTTTTGGATGGTAAAATATGGATATTAGTTAGAAAATATTTGAAGAAAGTTCGTTTTCCGTTAGTAACACGGATACTTGCGATCTTTAAACCACCTAGAAACAGTGCTATATCACTGTTATGGTAATAGTGGTATATCACTATCATAGTGAGATTTCGTTTATATTTTTAGCCAAATTACATGCTGCCGATTAAAGTGCAAGTCAAGGTGGGAATAAAAACGACAAATAACATATAATGCTTACATTTTATGAATTTTATCGAATTTTCTTCCGTTTAATAATGAGAACACGCTTTTTAAAACGAAAGTTACAATTTTAACATAGCAACTAGTGATTGTGATTGTATTCAAGCATGCTTGAATCTCACATTCTCTAACACATGTACACAAATTGTTGTTCGTAATAACTTTCAACTTGCATTGTAAGAGGTTTGTCCAATTAATCAAGGGAAAGGTTTTTGCCTGCATGGTTACAGGTATGGAGATCCGTTGTGACAATTGATTGATGTACACCTCTGGTGATTTGTTTCATTCGTGCCACATGATACTAATAACAACATGGTTCAATGTTCTATCAATATATTTGTGATTTACATGTAGTGTTGATTATCCAGATCGTGTTTATATGCATCATTCATTAAGATAACTGCAAATGTTGAATTAAACCTGTAATAAGTATTCCGCTTCTTGTGTATTACTAGCTGCTGGTTGATTATTAAAGAAAAATCAAATTTGAAATATGTTAGTTTTAGTACAGACATATATGTTCGTTTGCTTAAGCTGCAACATAAATTGGCATATTGAAGAATTTGTATTTGAGAAAGCTCTAGGAAATATTGTCATTTCATGCTTTATGCACGAAATGAGTTTTAGTGTTTGTTTCAGATCATAGAGTCTCATGGCCGATTGTATTCGAATGATTTACGTTAAAGTATGTATATGAGAACATAACGAATAATGCATATGATGTGTGCAATTTTGTTTTACTTTTCTCGGGTTACCAATTTCAATTAACAGATTTCTGCACTGAAACTTTACTGAAAGTATCTGGGCTGTTAGGATTAAATCTTGCAAAAATAGTTTTGTAATCAACATTCATATTGATTTACTGGTCGCGGTAGCTCAGTAGTAGAGCATTAGCTTCGTAATCGAGATGACGTGAGTTCGAGCACCGCCCGTGTCATGGCCGTGGTCAACCTAAAACCTTAATATAGGTAGTGATTGCTCCTTCCCGAAACGCTCGATATTTACAAGTGAGAATCGCCGGTTTTTTATATGACCTTAACAATAAAGGTCCCATGTTGTGGCAGGCGTTGACACGTAAAGAACATTGATCGCTACAGCCCTTAGTGCTCAGCATGTGTCTAAATTTGCAATATGTTGTGACATGATAAAGACCCGTAAGCGCCGAGCATAGACCCAAATTTTACAGCCCGTCACCAGCAATGATGACGTTTCAATATAAGTGAAAAATTCTAGAGATGGAACATTTTTTCTTCTTAATATAACATGCATATTATATCATATAAATTCTTTACCAGTATGGAAGCTTTCGGGGATATTTATGTTCTAAGAACATATCTTGTTTTTATAATGCTGCTGATGTATATTAGTTTTATCTTAGATATGTAGGGACATTATACATTTCGCAGTCTTTGGGGCTAATGATACATGTACTTCAAAGTAATAGCAACGTGACCGACAAACCTTATTAATTAATTTAGATTATTCGGAGGTTTAGTTTAAGTTTTAGTTCACCTGAGCTGAAGGCTGAGGTGAGCTTTTCGTATGACTTTGTGTCCGCCTTCTGTCTGACCCTAATCTTTTTAACATTTCCGACATCTCCGAAACTGCAGGGCTAATTTCAGCCAAACTTACCACAAAGCGTGTTTCGATACAGAAGATTCAAGTTTGTTGAAATGAAGGACCACACCTCCTTTTGAAATTAATATGATTAAGAATTGGTAAAATTGTTGTAGTAGCTTTTATAAATCTTCTCAAGAACCACTTTGTCAATTTCAATGAAACTTGACAGAAACTATTCTTGAGTAAAGATAATGTATGTTTCTTCAAATGAAGCCATGCTCCATGCAAAATGGAGGTAATGAAAACAAAAAACAAAAAGAAATAGAGAGCGTTCGTCTAAAATATTCTCAAGAACCACTGGTCAAGAAAAGTTGATAATTACATAATCATTTCCTGGCATAATGTAAATTCGAGTTTGTTAAAAATCACGGCTCCCGGGGATAGGGTAGGGCCACAATATATGCGCAGGCGCGGATCTAGAAATTTTTCGAAAAGGGTTGGAGGTTGAAGAGGTAATGCAGGAGCGGATCCAGGAATTGCGGTTACGGGGGTGCCACTTTATGAGGCAGGGGGTTTGGGGGCCGTCTTGAGCCTCCAAGTGGCTCCTGGATTTTACAGATTTTATAGGACTTAAACTATGTTTCCTATTTAAGTCATTTTTACTATTTTATAATCATCCTTAATAAGGTGAAATTAGTAAAATGACACAAATTTTAAGGGTTTTTTGAAAAAAGTAAGTTCTCCCAATGAAGTAATTCAAAAAATCAAAAAGATTCTGTCATTCATTCCTCCGAGAGTGGAAGAAATTATTGCTTTTTTATCGTTTAGTACATTTGTGTAAACAAGATACCACGATTTACCTTAAATTTGAAAATTTTAGGGAGAGGACGCCGACTGCGCCCCTCCCCCTCCTTAAATCCGCCACTGAAATGAGAGTTGTTATAACGTGCGTTAACGTTGTTAAACGACAATTTAACAGGAATGCTATCAATTTGTATTTCTAAATTCAAATTTGGATTAATGTTATTGTATAATTATCAGAGGTAGATCTGTCACTCTTGATTTTAAAACGAATCCTGTTTTAAAATGCATTCCGATTTACTCCCAGTAATTCAGTTAAAAAAAAAATAAAATGTAATATTACAGATACAAACCATATACAAGATAATATGAAGTATCATCACCTGATAGAAATGTTGACGCACAATTGTATAAACAATTTCCATCGCCTAGGATTTTAATTACTCTATAGTCATTCTCTCTCTATCTCTCTCTCTCTCTCTCTCTCTCTCTCTCTCTCGTTTTTAGCGAATCCAAAAGGTGGGGGGGGGTGTACAACCCCCGTAACCCCCTCTAGATCCGCCACTGTATGGTGACAGTTTCCCAAGGTGATGTATGGGGATTTAAAAAAAGTCTTCTCAAAAACCACAGGCCTTGGTTACTTATTTCAATATGCAAGCAATCCTAGGTAAAATTTGATATACATCACTTTGTATTGACTATAGCTTACTGTTCTCTGTATGATTAGCAGATCCTTAGGGAGGGGTGGCTTGAATATAGTGATCCCAGATTTCTTATTAAATACATGTATGTAATTTTCCTTAGGGAGGGGTGGTTTGATTATAGTGATGTCAGATTTCGTATGAAATATATGTATGTAATTTTCCTCAGGGAGGGGTGGCTTGATTGTAGTGATGCCATATTTCGTATTAAATGTGAAATGTTCCATAAATCCTGATACTCAATTCTACATCGATTTCCGCGGGGTTTTTTTCTTCTGAATAAAACAAAAAAATATCAATAACAAGTATTCGTAACGATAGCAGTTTTCATTATTAATTATCTCTTTTTTGGCATATTTTCAATTGACGATATTTATTTTCAATTGCACGGATGCCTGAACTGACATTTAAATTCAATGGGCTCCGTTAGTAGGGTCCCCTATAAACGTTGACATTACAACGTATATTGATTTTCAACAAGAAATGAACCGATCGCGTTAGCTCAATGATAGATTATTTGCTTAGAAACCGGAAGTTCGATCCCTGGTCGTGCAATGACCGCGTACAACTTACGACGTAAACATATGTTTGACCAACGCTTGGCATTTAGAAGTGAGAGTTAAGAGTCTTTCAAGCTTAGAACGGAGGGTCTGTATCACGGCAAGCGTTGAAACGTTTAGGAACCTTCAATGATACGGTCGCACGCTCTAAGCATCGGTCTACATTTGTGGTGCTTTACCTACTGTACAACTGATAGCATCTGAATATAGATTAAAAATTCCCGACGGAACGTAATACAAATAAACAACCAACCAATCATTTAATCTTGCTTGAAATAAAAGGCTGGGTGACTATGCACGATTTTTGATGAGTGTAACTTGATCCAATGACAGTTACTAAATTCAGCATCAAGTGTGCAATCAAATGAAAATAAAGTTAAACGTACCTACATATACACCTTGAATTAATTCAGTTCATTCACTATTGAAAAGTCATTTGTCATTGACTAAATGCTGTTAGACATGTTATATACCAGTTGATACCGTTCTTAACACAATGATTTTGAGTACGGATCACTCCGTTTACCCGATCGAGATATATGGGTCCGCTTCGGCGGGGATTCAATTAATAATAAATAAATGATGAAACTATTCTGGAAACAGATTGTTCATTTTTTACAAACATGGACACAAATAATAGATACCACTGACGAAACCGTGTCTGTTGATATTCTCCAGGTACTTATTATATACATATACTATTGAATTGCAGTTACATTGATCGTTCCGTCATCTCATGGACATACATACACTACATCCAGAAAGAGGTACAGTATTAGCCGAACTCCTACATATATTGTACAACAAAACTGCTTTCAGGTGTATTGTACAATCTAGCGCACAAGAACTTCTAAATGGCAAGGAAGCAGACCCTGGTTCTTGTGATGATTGTTGTTATATACTGCGACGCCCGTTTACAGGACAGCTACTCAAAGTTACAATATGGACACAGACTGGATAGAAAGATGATAGACTCTTTTGTTAACTTCAGTATTTTAGACTGTGCTGAGGAGTGTTTGAGAACAACACGGTGTAAATCCGTGAGTTATTACAAAGGAACAAATTATTGTGAAACAAACTATGAAAACAAATCTTCAGCCCGAGACAGATTTGTCGAACATTTGGGGTGGATCTACAGTGAAAAGGAAGATTGGGATATTGTGAGTATGATGTTATATTTGTTGACCAGGTTCAAGGGCAACTTATCGTTCGTTAGGTGGCCAAAATCACCAATTCTCTTTCATCTTTTTACCGTGACTATGGTTTTAACCTTAGAAGAATTCAGCTCACTTTAATTCATAGGTTATCAAACATGGTACCTGTTCAGGTAATTTTACCGGTATAATTCTTGCGCTGCATAGACTTTAGTAAGAACGATCATTATAGAATATCGATCCAACATTGCGGTGGAAATCTCAAATAATTAGTTTTGATAGATAAAATCACAGCAAGTCTAAATTGGCTTCTTTGCTAGTAAAATTTAGCTTTTGAATGATGTATCGATTGTTTGAAGATTTGATCAACATTTACAAAAAAGTCATGACTTATACAGATACATTGTGCATCTACACTGCAGATAAACAGATAACACTACACATAGAATGCTTGTACCATTGTACCTGCTCTCACCACTGGTGTATCCAGGGGTCAGTGGTTGCCCAAATCTTTAGTTTATACTCCTAATAGGAGTTATGAGATTAATCACTGTTCTTTATTTTCACTTTTCATCAATGATGTACAATTATCCTACATTTGGAACAATTTGTACATACTTCATTTTGAACATCACAATACGTCAGACAAACCCACGCTTTCCTCCACATTTTGTTCATTACGTGTTGAAAATCTACCTTTGATAAAGAAGGGAAGACACGTACTGAATCCAGTAAACGTTCCCTCTGGCTCTTTCAAAAAAGAACAAAGAGAGTAAACAGGGATAGTATTGATATATAAAGAAGTCAAGGAAAATACCCACTATCGAAGAGTATGTGCTATAATTTTCGCATATTGATAATGGTTTAAAATCCTTTCAATGAAATCTAGTAGATATATCTTCATGACTAAAATATTGAATCGATATTTTCACATGAAGTCAAAGTTTGTTGAATAGTTATATCTGTTCCATTCCTGTTGCAGGATATTGTATCTTCGTGTTCGGCATCAAATTGTTCCATCAATGAAAAATGCAAACCATTACCAATGGGCAAGTTTGAATGTGTTTTATCAGGTGATGCATTATGTTTTCCTTTTAATCATGCAATAAGAAGTAGTTTTATTCTAGTTAATTTTCAGTACGAGCACGTGTACCTTTGAATGCCAATCTTCCAAAATTAGAGTCAAATATTTCAAAGATTACAACGAAATGAAATTGTTAAACACAAAATACACAGATTTGACAGTATTTTCCTTGTCATCAGATTGCGGCATTCCATCTCAGTTGGGAGTGAATCTGAGCAGCGTCGGTAGATGGGAAGGAATTGGGATTGGAAGATATATGGAACTTGAATGTTCCCAAAATTACAAGCAGAATGGTTCACGGGTGTTCAGATGCCCGCCAAACGGACAGTGGATAATTAACTTGAAATGTGGTATATTTTTAATACAGGAACTTGTACTACATTGTTTAAATTGATTTGATAATAATGAAGAACCGGTATGCAATCCGTTTTTTCTTTCTTGTGCGTTTGTTCTTTAATAATTTTGACGAGGAAGCGAGCTCTAAATAGTGTTCCGTGTTAGCTTTCACACGACCAAGGTCGTATCGGGACTAGAACCCACTAGCTCCCTGTCACGTAGCTATAATCCCAACCACGAAATCAGTATGACTGATTTTCATAGCCAATGTGTGTGTGTGTAACACTGACTTTATATACATTCTACAGGTTCCATTCCCTGATCGATTGATGTTACGCATTATTTTATCAAG
Organism: Ostrea edulis; assembly: GCF_947568905.1. Taxonomy (NCBI): domain Eukaryota; kingdom Metazoa; phylum Mollusca; class Bivalvia; order Ostreida; family Ostreidae; genus Ostrea; species Ostrea edulis. The sequence goes on from NC_079170.1 coordinate 44,850,560, forward strand.
AGTGGAACAACCCTATTGATTTCAGGGCCAATTAAATTGTCAAATTTTAGGACAGCCCGTCAATTCTTTAGGAGAAACGAAAAGAGTTTACTTAACGTGGTTAAAGATACCCATATACGTAAAAAGAAAACAAACTAGAACTAAAACTACACTAAATCCACAAATGTATTAACACTGCAAATTACATCTTTATTGCTTTTGTCTTGCTAACCAATGTTGTACAGAGCACATCTTATTCATCCAATGGACTGATCTACAATGCACTGAGTAGTAATGATAGACTTAACTAATCTAAAGAAGGACAAGTTAGCTAATTATGTTAATCAACTCGTACCCTGTGAGATTCTATTGTTATTGTGCATTATGAAATATAATAGAAAGATAACTAAAATATTTGATAATTTGTTTAGCAAAAATATCATTAAAGATAGTAAGATAAGCAGCCTAGGAAGTCAAATAATCATATTTTCTGAACTGATAATGTCTAGGGTAGAACTGTGAAAAGATATTATAGAGTAGCAGAAAACTAATAAATGCGTTTTACACATAGCTAGATGGAAATGTCAGATAAGAGTCAAATTAGAAAATTAGATAATTCTGGCATGAAAGTTGCATGGAAAATGGACAATAACGAACAGTGAGCAATCTAAAAAAAATATAATGAATACAAAATCAAGAGTTGGGCAAACACGGACCCCTTGTCATATCAGAGGAGGACTACTGCATGTAAAACATGTGAAGCCTATACCAGCACACAGTGCAGTTAACCAGCATGTAGTCTAGTAAATTAGCATGTGAAAGTAGTAAACAAAGATCTAAGGTAACAATAAAATGAAAAATAGTTTTGCAGTGTTAGGGATATGATCAAACGAGTAGATGAAGCTTCCCAAGCTGCTTCTACTCTGTTTCTGCAAGCTGTGATATGTAGCCGCATATACGAACAGACATGATGTACAATATAACTGTAATCGTCAGTTTGAATAATCGTATTACTTCAATTTTAAGAATGCTTGTTGGCTAAGATTTCATTCTTCCTATAGAATAGTAGCATGCTATAAATAAATTTATTTAATTTTGTTTTGTATCTATGCATTTTCTTAGAACATTCTTTACTTAGCTTTCATGGCATATTGTATGGTTCTATAAAATATATTTGTAACAGTTCCATTCGTATCTTACAGTGGAAAACTTCCCAAAGGATTGCCAAGATATACTGTGGGCAGGCAATACAGAGAGCAAAGTATACATAATCTATCCACTGGGAAGTGGAGATTTAGAGGTTTTCTGTGACCAGCATACAGACGGGGGAGGATGGACGGTTTGTTTGTTAAACATTACAGTTCTCTCTTTTGTGTAGGTTTATTGAGGTGAAAGTTTGTATGAAAACTTCGAATTTAACTACCAAAAGGGGCGATGACTCTTTAAAACGAAATCAAAATCAACTCTTGCAAAATATGTTATGTCTGGTCTTATTTCTCTATTGGCGAAATATTCGTGATTTCAGCTTACATTATTAGTTTAAATGAATCGATATTCTCTTCATTACATAATTTTGTATTTTTACTGTTGATAATAATTATGTGAATTCCTTAGCCATTAAATTTTTGAAGTTTCCACCGTTAATTATTTATTTTTCTGTAGTTACTTTGCATTGGGGTATGAAGCAGTTCATTGAACTCATTTTTTTTTCAAATTCAAAAATGACTGGAGGGAAACGCATGAACATTATCTCAATCGTAGCTTTTTCTTGATGTAATTCATCAAATAGTAATTAAAGCCAAACGAGTTAAATGACATGTAGAAATACCAAGAATTGCTTGTTTTAAAGTCACAAAATTTTGCGATCGATATGATTAATATTAAATTAGTATAACACCAAGGTCCTCAACGATTATTTGTTTTCATTCTAATACATTTTGCTTGATTTTAACCATTACATGTTTATTTTGTGGATGATGGTTTTGTTTTATAAGATCTAATAGTAAACATAATCAGACGAATCAACACGAGAAATCACAACTATAACTTAGGTAGCTACAGACTGAGTGATATAACTTAACAATTCCGTTGTTTGCCGACAGAGTTATAATTAATAATAATTTAGTATAACGCCAAGGTACTCAATCTGAAGACAACGGTTACTTATTTTTATTCCAGTACAAGAGTTTGCTTGATATTGATCTTTACATTACGGAGTAATCTGCAGTAAAAAAAAAAGTACGTAAATAACGATATAAAAATTGGTATGAAACACATCACTCAATAGTTGACACATTGACAAGTTGTGTGACTGGTCGACAGGGGATGCTTACTCCTCCTAACCACCTGATACCAGCTCTAGTGTATCTAAGGGTTCGTGTTTGCCCAACAATCTATTTTGTATTGCTTATAGGAATTATGAGATTAATCTCTGTTCGTTATCTTCACCTTTTTATAACAAACAATTCTTCATTTTAGAAGGTGAGCGTTCTCAAAGTTCTGAAATACATTCCTATAAGATCAAGAGGAAAACAGAGATTCATGTTCCATTTATTCTCTCATGAGAAAACTTTCTCATTTACAAGTGATGTTCTTAATTCAAATTTTGGAACTGCATTTTTAAACTATATGCACGCGTTTCTTCCTTTGCATTGAATAAACTCTCTATGAACTCGATTATCTTGTTTTACCATTACTGAACTAAAATTTCAAAGTAAATCTCCATTAATGATGGTTCATTCAGGCAGTTACTGTTTTAAGGTCACCGTAGCTAAGCTTATCCCAACCAACGCTACCGTCTATCAGTAATTTTATTCTAATTACATTGTCCCTTGACAACGACGTCTGCGACAATAGAAGAGCTTTAACGTTGTGCATTGGTTAAATTTATTTGTCCCACACTAGAATTATATTTGAATTATATTTAGAATTATATTTAAAGAGAGATAAATCGGTACTGCATTCATTTAGTTGTTAACTATTCTCTGAATAAAACATGTTCATTTCAGGTTATTCAGAGGCGAATGGATGGAACGGTGGACTTTTTAAGAGAGTGGAATGACTACAAATACGGATTTGGGAATAAAACAGGAGAATACTGGCTTGGTACGTGAGTATTTGTGATCAATAATTGTTTATAGGTCATGCACTGCTCTCCCTTGCAACCACAAGTCTGAACATAAACTATACAGGCGTAACCTGTTCAAATGTATCATTTTGACAATTTACTTTTTTATTTGTTCACTAAGATAGTTCTTTAAATGCAAGGTGAAAATAACGAACAGTGATCAATCTCATAACTCCTACAAGCAATACCAAATAGATAGTTGGGCAAACACGGACCCCTGGACACACCAGAGGTGGGATCAGGTTCCTAGGAGGAGTAAGCATCCCCTGTTGACCGGTCACACCCGCCGTGAGCCCCATATCCTGATCAGGTAAACGGAGTTATCCGCATTTAATACAATTGATAACGGGCGCAGAGTCAGATCTAGAGTTCTTGCGAGTTTTAATGATAAACGAGCGCGAACAAGGTCCCAACGGAAGGAGTACATTCATCTACAAAATTCTATTACATAATCTCAAAGGCCCTAGAAAGCCTACATCAAAATGGCGGATATTTTGCAAATTCACACCTCCTTGATTTCAGTTTACGAACTTCCCATATATATGTAGTTAAATGCACCATTTTAGACCTAATGTATTTATACAAAATGTAATAGAGGGGCAAGAGATAAGGCTGGTTTTGCGTATGATCAGTTTTTAAATTAAGGCAGGCTACGACAAACAAACGTTGATGCTACAGGGGTTTCAATAGTTTCGTCTAATGTCAACATTTCGCAAATGTTATGGTTGTTATAATGATTTAGTTTTCCAATACAACCTACCATAGGGCATACTGTTTGACATACTTCATACCAATTGCTAGGCCGTTATTTACACACTGATTTTGACTACGGATTACTCCGTTTACCTGATCAAGACATGAGACTTACAGCGGGTGTGACTGGTTGACAGGGGATGCTTACTCGTATTGGAAACCTAATCACATCTCTTGTGTATCGAGGAGGTCCGTGTTTGTTCTAACCTTTATTTTGTTTCCTTATAGGCGTTATATAATCGATCACTCTTTATTATATTGACTTTTCATACTCATCCAGCATTAAAACTCATTTACTAAAAGCTATTTTTGAAATTAAACATACAAAACTATTAGAACTGAAACTCGCATGCATACATATTAAAATTATGTAGCTTCTGTGGCTTCCTCGCTTTAGTCATCCACAAAATTACTTTTTAAACCTTACTCTGATTCCACGTACTCTGAGGCTGAAATAAAAATATGCTAGAATTCCTCATTGACAATATCCTCGTGGTCTTTGATGATCAGGTCTTCCAACAATCTGTTGGAAATCCCATGGTCATGAATTGTGCTCCTTCGTTAGCTGACCTGTGTTTATATTCCTATGAAGCAGAATTTATTCAAAAACTTTTACTTAAGAAGAAAATATCTTGCTGTGGCCTTCAATTCGACATTTAGATACATCGACAACTTTCGTTTAACTGATTAAGATGAGGGTCTCATGGTGGGTGTGACCGGTCGACAGGGGATGCTCACTTTTTCTGGTCACTTGATCCCACGTCTGATTTATCCAGGGATCCGTGTTTACCCAACTCTCTATTTTGTATTGCTTATAAGAGTTATGAGATAAATTGAAGGTCTTCTTTTGGTCCTTCAAGGTAGGTGGTAAATATGGTTTCCAACATAAAATCATTTAGTTGATGTAAAACTCATACGGTACCAATTTTGATGCACCAGATGCGCATTTCGACAAATAATGTCTCTTCAGTGATGCTCAACCGAAATCTTTGAAATTCGAAATAACTATGAAGTTTTAGAGCTAAATATAGCCAAAAACAGCCTGCCAAAAAAAGTGGAGCCAAATTCGTCCAAGGATAAGAGCTATGCATGAAGGAGATAATCCTTAATTTTGAAATGAATTTCAAAATTTTGTAACAGCAATTAAATATACATCCGTATTTTCAAGCTAGTAACGAAGTACTTAGCTACTGGGCTGTAGAGACCCTCGGGGACTAACAGTCCACCAGCAGAGGCCTCGACCCAGGGGTCATAATGTAAAGTTGATATATTGAAATGAGATTAGCGTCACCTTCTCTGAAGACTTCATTACATGTACTTTAAATGACGATATATATACATTTTGTATATATACATGTAGTGAAATTGCTGAAAAAATCCCACGGTATAGGTAATGAGTAGAAAAACATACATAACGATGACAAAGTACACATTACCACACTTAATTTATTACACTTAAATTAAATGCGGATCATATCATCGTTGGATACTATACATGATAAAAGGAAGATGACAAACAGTGATCAATTTCATAACTTCTATTAAGAATACAAAATAAAAATTAGAGTAGAGCAAACACCGACCCCAGGGCATACCAGACCTAGGAGGAGTAAGAATCCCCTATCGACCGGTCAAAACCGCCTGAGTCCTATATTTTGATCAGATAAACGGAACAACCTGCTAAAATCAGCATACAAAGAACGGCCCAATTGGTATGAAACATGTCAGACAGCATATTCAATATTTCTTCAGGTAACCACGGAATATATGAAATAGTTCAGCAAGGCAACTACGAACTTAGGATAGATATGTCTGATTTCAATGAAGAAAGAAGATACGCTCTTTACAAAAGTTTCTCTATCGGAGATGAAAACCATGGTTACGCTCTTCACGTCAGAGATTACGATGGAACAGCAGGTACAGAAAATTTAAATTTGCACTGGTTTGTATGTTTCGAGCTCTATATATATTTTTTCGTTTTTGGTCGTTCAAATGATATTCGTTCTTCCAGAAAGTGTTTGAGGAGAGGGCGGAATCGGCAAATAATTTACGAGAAAGATGATAAGTAACTATGATATTACTATAATTTTTGGAACGAATTTACTTTGCCAGTCCCTATAAAAACGCGTTAAATTATACACCAAATGCGTTTTCTTTATAATATTTAAAATCTAAGCGTTTTGTCCGGTTGAACCCACAATTTAAATTCTGAAACATTTTCTTGAATTCAAAACTTTGTTTTAAACCATAGTTTTTAACTGGAATATTTACGACTTCGGACAGTCCAGCATGTGTTCAATGTAAACAAATATGCCAATGAAACCTAAATCTCTTGTGAAAATATGTGATTCTTTGGAGAGCATAATCAATTGATTGGTAGAAGTAAGTCTTGTTCTGAATCTTCGTTACCGGATTTGTAAATCTTGTGATTTTGGAGTGTTTTGATTGCGAAAGAACTCCTCTTACAATAACAATATAGGCACGTTTGGAAATGCAACAACAAGAAATGCAATAGGAAAGTATCGATTAGAGAGTCATCTTTTTAATTTAACTTTGGAAAGAAATTATTTTTTCAGATTTTGGCGTTGATAAATGTCCTCAAGATTTTGTTATTCATGAACTGGATATTCTCAAAAAACTATAACAGATTGCTTTAATTTTGGACGAGAAGTGCATGAAAGGAGGTTGCTCAAGAAGGGTCAAAATCGGCCCTGTGAAATGGCCAAAATTAAAGTGAAGTGTCGACAATTTATTTTCTGCTTACCGGTAAAACATAACCATGTATGAGAGTTTATCAGGATGATAAATGTTTTGGACTTTTGCACTGGTGTATCCGAGATCTACTGCCTCAAGCATCATGAAGTACAAAACAATGCTTACAATTACCACATTTGTGTAATAAAATGCTGAATTATAGTATAAAGAACAGCTGTTGACTGAGTGCATTATGAGATCAATTTTAGAATATTACCATGAAGATTAAATTTTGATAATTTTCCACTCGTCCTGACCTGTGCTAATATATAAACGCAAACATTTGTTAAATTTCAAACTAGAACCAATTTTCAACAGACTTTACATATTATAGATGATACATGTATATGTTTGTAATATCATTTAAAGCAAAACAAAATATTCCCAACTTTGATATCTGAATTGATGAAACGTTATTTTATAGGTGTATGTCCGAGATTGAATTATTTTTAATACAGAGACTTTGTTTACACTAAGTTTACTGTAATTAGTTGAACCCCGTTGTGAATGTAAATAGACGACAAAATTTGTGACCCTCACAAATGTGCCAAGACGCATATTGCTGTACGAGTCCATTCAAAAGAAGAATGAAATGGTCACGACAACAAACTGTTCACACGCTCCGGTCAGCTTAGTATATTTCGTTACTCTACAGGTTTTCAGATATGACCCCGCGTGAACCATGTCTATTGTATGACGTCACAGTTGCAAAAGCGCAGTAAATTAGAAAGCTGAAATTTAAAACTTTTTTGACGTCATTCACACCAAAAAACTTACGCGATCATTCAAATTCATTCTGCATGTAGATGTCAATATTGCTTTCGTTGCGTCTAATAGATTATCCAGTCTTAGATGATCACTTTCTTTTAAATTTCTTCAAAGAAGTATTGAGAAACTATTACTATATGAATCAATGAAGGAGAGAGGTCTCATGATTTAATTTACATAAATGCAATTTCACTTTAGAATCCAATAACAAAACGTCCATACTTATTCATTTAAAAAAAGAATTGATGCAGGCCTTTTCCTTATCGCTGCACACGATGTGGAGTTTTAAATTTACGTTTTCATCTTTGGACTTCTAGATCTATATGTAAAGCGACGTTGATAATTAACTTACATTTAGAAATTTGTGCAAAGATATATAAAGAAATTTCCGTATATATCTGGTGTACGTTTATGAAGCTGGGCGTATAGGAGGGGATTTAAAAAAATCAATCATCATTCCATATCAAATCAAAACACCATATGCATTACAACACCCCCCCCCCTCAATAAACGAACGAAAATTACAGTCAGCATTACCTATGCCAAGACAATACTGTTTCTTCGCAGGTTGCCTTTGTAGCGTTAAGACTGATGTAAAGATGAAACTACTTACTACTGGCCTTAATATCATTTATTTAGATAATAACAATTATTGTAATTCATTTAAAATACAAAGCAAAGATAAATAACTGATTTTTACTACGGATAACTCCGTTTACCAGATCAGGATTTAGGGCTCACGGCGGGTGTGACCGGTCGACAGAGAATGCTTACTCCTCTTAGGCACCTGATCCCACCTCTGGTGTGTTCAGGGGTCCGAGTTTGCCCAACTATCTATTTTGTACTGCTTATAGGAGTTATGAGCTTAACCACTGTTCGTTATCTTCACCTTTGATTAATAGGCTTTCGTATTTAGCCCTTGTTATAAAAGAAGATACAGTTCTACAATGGATGTTTTCTTCCAACTTAGATTAATGTTTCTCAAAAAGAAAATAAAGCCATCTGCAATGTCCGATCGGATATTTTAAAATGTAATGAATTGTTAAACTCACACAATTTTAAAGCGCACTACTATGTACAATGTTTAGCATGTAATATATTTAATTGCAGATACAAACATTAAAATCCACGAAACTTTGACTACCAGGTACTGGAGGTAAATATTGTGATATTAATGTTCCAGGTGAATCCTTGATCAATCCCCACAACGGAAAACAGTTCGACACAATAGACCACTACAATTCAAATAATTGTGCTTATCGTTACAAAGGGGCTTGGTGGTATAACAAATGTCATGCATCCAATTTGAATGGAATGTACCTTGCTGGTAATCACACGTCGTATGCAGATGGTATCAACTGGTTTGCTTGGCATGGATATTATTACTCACTGAAGACCACCGAGATGAAAGTTAGGAGACTTTGAAAAAGTGACGCATGTGTGTAAGAGTTTGGGCGAGGATTTATGTCACATCATACCAATCACACTAATCAACATATCAACCTTATAGTGAAATACAAATAAAAAAGATTACCTTGTGTATGGTTAACGATTGTAAGCACTGTGATTTACTATAGTAGATTTGCTGATACTTTGATTCATTACAGTACAGATAGTGATCTTATAATTCCTCGGAGGTAAGCTTTGGTACTTTGATTTATTATTTTTCACACAAATGTTGCTCATGTAGAAAACTAAAACAGAAAAGTTTGAGATTTCATTTACTGTGAAGACGGAATTTGAAAATCCTTATTTGACTTACTTTAGTAAAAAACAATAATTATTTGCAATATATTTTTTTCTCTCAAAAAGTGAAGATAAGGAAGTGTTTAATCTCACATATCTTACAAACAAAATTAAGAGTTGGGAAAACACAGACCCCTGGATACATCAGGTGTGTAGATCGGGTGTGTAGGACAAGCACAGATCCCTTGTTGATCGGTTACACCCGCCATTATCTCTATATCCTGTATTGGTGTATCTAGGTAGCCAGGTTTGTCCTGTTGTCGTCATTGTATGCTTTGTACGATTTATGAAATGTGTCACTTTATGGCATCTTCTCCCTGTTCATGATTACTTTTATGATATATAGATTTGTTATAGAAACTCTATTCATTAAAAAGTAAGTTTGGGGTATAAATATCAGTTGCCAAACGGCATATTTTTCTGTATCTGAATCTATATCATGGAGTTGAGAAAACGCAACGACCTGTGCATGGTTATACTGGCTTTGGTAGATTAGACCTATCTACAATGTATTTTATGCAAAGTGATCAAAGTATCGGTCGTGAAGATGTAATTATGAACATATAATATTAGAAATAACCCAATAACCTACTTACATTTTTCTAACACATATTCAAAAATAGCTATATTGACTACTGTGTTCTAGATTGTACAAGGTGTGTTTAAGTTAGAAAATATTTGATGAGACTATATCTTTCGTTAGTAACACGGATGCATGCGACCTTTAAACCACCTTTATACAGTGGTATATCACTATTATAGTGCAATCCTGCTGTATTTTCAGCCAAATTACATGTTGGTCGATTACATTGCAAGTCATGGTAGGTATAAAAACGATCAATAGTTGGCATGCTTACATTTTACCAAATTTTCTACCTTTCCTTTTAATAATGCGAACAAGCTTTTTAAGACGAACGTTACAGTTTTAGCATAGCAACCACTAATTGTGGTAATATTCAAGCATGGTTGAATCTCACCTTGTCTAACACATGTGCACAAATCGTTGTTCGTAATAACTTTTAACTCGCATTGTAAGAGGTTTGTCGAATTTATCAAGGGAAAGGTTGCTTTTGCCAGCATGGTTACAGGTATGGAGATCCGTTGTGACAACTCATGGATGTACGCCTGTGATGAATTTGTTTTATTCGTGTCATAGGATACTAATCATGACATAGTTCGATGTTGTATCAATGTATTTGTGATTTACATGTAGTGTTGATTATCCAGATCGTTTTTATTAGCATCATCCATTAATTTAATGATAACTGCAAATGTTGAATTAAACCTGTACCAAGTATTCCTCTTTTTGTGTCATATTAGCTGCTGGTTGATTATTAAAGAAAAATCAAATTTGAAATATGTTAGTGTCGGTACAGACAGATATAATTATCTTCGTATATAATTGTAGGATTTCAAAGTAGTCAGACTAAAATGCTAGTTTGTTTAACCCTCTCTCTACCGTATCGGTCAATATGACCGATAGCGCGTAAAAACAGGGCTACGCAAAAGGAGTGTCTATAAATCTTTGAAACTACGGACGTAATATATATGTTTTATATATCATATTTTTGGAAATTTTCTATATTTTTTAACTATGCAAAAATCAATTGAATAAATAAAGCCATTAAAAAAAGCATTTAAAATGAAAGATGACTTCGTCTAAATATGACGCAACGCTTTGTCGCAAGGCCATTTCCCCCCTCGCTATGATTTTTTTTATTTTCCCTATGAATGCAATATTTTTTATATTTTTGAAAAGCATATATTCCCTGCTTTCAGTACATATAAAAATTATTTTTAATGCCTGGCAAAGTTATAAGAAAATAGCAATGTTTTGCACATATACGTTGTTTTACGATTTTATTTCTCAATGTTTAAACAGATCGGCGTTTTATCTATATTTATATATGGAAATAGGGAAAAGTAAATACATCCTGTAAAAGTAGAGGAAATGTTCTCTTTGATGGACCCTTATTCATATTATAATTCTCGGTAGTTTTTATATTACGATAAAATGAAATTGGGACATGCTGCGCGGTTTTCTTAAAAATTAGCGACAAATCGACGTCGCTAGTTCAGCAATCGACGCGCGTCGCACAATAAAGTAGTGAAAACTATTTGTATTGCCCTCTTTTAGTAAATTCAGTACCTGTTGATACACTGAAACAACATACATACATGTATGAAATAACCAGCCAGGTATCTCTGCTTTTTTTAAAAAGCATAAAACCAATATTGGTTTATAACAGTTGCACAACCTACATGCAACTTCATAAAACACCTATTGAGAATGTTAAATCGGCAGATTGAATTTAAAAAAAGATATATAAAGTACTTCAAATTCAGATATAAACGTTATATTTGTTCGGAATAGTAATAATTTTTTTCTCTGCCAAAGAAAGAAAACAAAAAAGAAGTTCGCCTATATATAGCCTGTATACTTTTATTTTTCCGTGATCCGGATCGCGGGCCTCGCGGGATTTTCTGAAAATGTGCACGGAGAACACACGTGTTTCCGTTTCAACGAAAACAACACAGCTTCACCGTGACTGTCACAGCGAGTGCTTGTATTTTACATCTTTAAAACGACCTGATGTCAGAAGAAGAAGATGCCCTGGATCTCCTGATGCAGGATGACTCAAACGATCATGCATTCAGTATAAATACGTACATGTAAGTTGATGTAGCCACATAGGCCGACTAAAACGGAAAAAAAAATTGCGGTTTTGTCATGTTATGAAAAATTCACGATTAATTAACCGCGATTTGATGCCATGATTTGTCGTTTCATGAAAGAAAATATTTATATTTTATGATACCTAAACCAAGTGAATAACACCCTGTCCGGGTCCGGCAGTTTGATTAACATCCACCCCCCCCTTTTCCCCAGAATTATCTCCTTACCTGACGCGCGAGTGTAAGAAGGGGGTGTATTTAGTGTATAATGGGATGGGGTGGTTTTAATCAGACTGGGCATTCACGACCGCTGGTGAGAAGGCTATTTTCCAAGGTTTTTCCATGTTTATAAAAGAAATTATCTTTCTATGAAAAGAAAACACTATCTGTTAGGAAAACACACTTTGCATTATTGTAATGTTAGAATTTATTATCAAAATTTGAATTATTTTCTTTATTCTGTAACAGAAATATAAAAAAAAATGTGTGTTTGGGCCAAAATGGGGGTGGATTAACATCAATCAAAGTCTAATTATGACAGGCTAATGAAAAATCATATTGATTTCTCTTTTATCCAAATGCATGTATTTTATATACACTTAGTAGCTTTATGACCATAAATTACACGTGATCCATGCATGCTGGTACTTGTATGCTATGAGCTGATGGGCACGTGACCCCTTCTTGCCGGCCTCCTCCGTGGCCGAGTGGTTAGAGCATTGCGCTCAAAATCACACGGCCTCTCACCTCTGTCGGCGCGGGTTCGAATCCCGTTCACGCCGGTAAGTGAGAAAGTTTTCCCAATTTACTTTCGAAAGATCGGTGGTCTCTCCCTAGGTATCTGGGTTCTCTCTTCCACCAATAAAAAAAACTGGGTGCCACCAGATATAACTGAAAAATTGTTGAGTTTAGCAGAAAACATCAATCAATCAATCCCCTTCTTGCCTAGATTTTCTCTAATTTCGACTAAATCCACAGCCCATCAGAGTACCATGCAAGGGGATTTAGACACTGGGTGCCATTAAGAAGCAATTCAATTCAACTTTTATATCTGGGTTCATTCACTTTCCCTCAGAGTTTCAGTATTTTCGCTGGACCCTGTAGGTTTTAACCTGAATTTCTTCAGTATTTGCCCTCGTGTATAATATATGCTAGGCATAATGCAGATACCTACATAATACATATTTTTTTTCTTTTCATTACCCACTCTGCTACTCTCGCAATGTATAATAAAATATTCGATTCATTTCTAACGCATGTATGCAATCCCTTACCTTATCTTTAAATAAATTTGAGTAAATAAATTTAAGTGCGAAACTGTTCCATGCTACCGTGAAACTTAGATTTTGCTTTTTAAACATAAACCAACAATTCGTAATTGTAATTTCTTTTCTTTCTTCTTTAAAAAGGGTATTGACACCCCAATATTTAGTGAGAAGTTCCCAGGTATCATCCGCTAGCGACAGTCTACTGGCAAATCCAGACATGCATTGGAAGGATGCTGATGTGGAGGACACAGGAACACCTGATCCCAGAACTGTGGCATTTCATTCGGGGTGATAACCTGGCTTTCAGTTGGTATGACTCTTTGAGGTTGAATATAGGGTTAAATCAGTATAAATTTGATTAACATTCAAATAAATCCAGATCATACATTCACAATTGGAATCATGGCATTATGGTACACTGATATGTGTGTAACATTTTACTGTTTTTTTTGTTTGTGTTTTTTTGTTGTTGTTGCATAACTAGGGATCGTATACATACAAAATGAGACAAAACAATTTCTAATTAGTTTCTAATTATAAGGTATGACACGTTTTAAGGTATGGTGGCCAATACTGATTTTATTTGCAATTTTCTTTCAGATATGGGACCCTATTATTCGGAGAACTGCAGATTTTATGAAGCTGTCTTTGACAGAAGATTTGGTTTTCTCCATCTGTGTTGCCACCAACCATTATGCTGAGATGGTCATATCTAGGGGGAAGGGTTGCCATATACTTCCCAAGGAAGTTTGCAGCCTCTCACTGAAGAGGAACTGTACAGGTATTACAAGTTTTAAAAACCGATATTGTGGCAGTGATTTCCAGTTTAAAAAGAATAATAAAATGCATAGTAAAAAGATTACCTTTACCAAAATTAATCTGGCTGTGGATGTAACTCATTTATTAAATGTGTACTACAATTACCTCTGATAAAATTTCATAAGTAATTAAATGCATACTTTTCAGAGGGCCTTGATTATCAAAAACATTTACAGAGCCAATTGAGTATTCAAAAGCTTTGACAATACATTAGTATTTAGGACTAAGTATTAAGAAATACTTTTTTTCCAGATTTTTGTGCATTATCTTATACACGCCTGCTGTGAAGTTCCAGTCGATAGACAGATATTGGTCAACGCATGCCCATGTCGGAACAACTCATTATCAAGAATTATGTCTAGAAATAGGTTTGAAGAGGTTGAATATAAGAACATTTTTGTTAAATATGATGCAAGTACATTTAAATCTAGTGATTGAAAGTAAGTACTTGAACATTCGTATATGTTGAACTTGGAGAGGAAAAATGGTTAGTACTTTTTGATAACATTTGATAAGGTGTTATTGCTTAGCAACCAAATATAATTGAATAAAAAATAGATTATTTTTAGATTAACAATAATTGAAAGATCTTTGTTTTAATGTTGCAATACTTATTCTATTTAATGGAACATAATGGCAAAACGTCATATTATTAGAAAATGATGGACAAGTATATAAAATACGAAGTTTCCATTTGATGACCTTTGACCTTAATTCTCTTCATCATATTTTTTGTTAAAAACCTTTTAAAATGATTAAGATCTATTTAAAGATTATATTTTTAAAATAATGTGACATTTACTAATCATCATGGATTGTAATTACGTTTAAATTGTGTCGAATGGATGCAGAAAGGCAAATTATGGTCAAAATTGTACTATGAGTGTTGTTACTTAGCAACCAAAAATATTTGTTTGTCAATAAAATTGATTAGTTTGATTTTGTTCTTTTTGTAGTATATTAAAAAGCACATTAGCTCAAACATTTAGAATTTCTTATTTTTGACTCTAATCTAGTGAGAGGGGTCGTAATATATATATTTCAGAGAAAAAAGATTGCAAAAATGTGCACTTATATGACCTTTGACCCCGTAGACCTATTTGAGGTCATGGGATACATTGACAAATTTTATAAGAAATTGTTCCCTTTCCAATTCCTAACAAAATTACATGTCATATGCCTACCCCAAATCGTGATCCATGCAGATTTAAATCGATTTAAAAATACTGTCATTTAGTCTTTAAAAACCTCTAAAATGTGCCGGTAGAGAAAGGGTTAAGCTGCAACATAAATTGGCACATTGAATAATTTGTATTTGAGAAAGCTCTAAGAGATATTGTCATTTCATGCTTTATGCGGAAAATGAGCTGTAGTGTTTGTTTAAGCTCATTAAATCTAACGGCTAATTGTATTCGAATAATTGGCATTGAAGTATTGTATAAGAACATAACGAATAATGCATGTGATGGGTGCAATTGTTTTTACTTTTCTCTGGGTGTCAATTTCAATTAACAGATCACTGCGCTGATATTTTACTGAAAGTGTCTTGGCTGTTAAGATTAAATCTTGCAAAAATAGTTTTGCAATTAACATTCGTATTGAATTACTGGTCGCGGTGGTTCAGTGGTAGAACGTTCGCTTCGTAGCTGAGAGGACATGAGTTCGAGCGCCGCTCGTTACATGGCCGCGTCAAACCGGAAGCAAAGCCGGAATAACACCTATTTCTGCATGTGTGTTTTTTATTTCACGTCATAATTGTGAAGGGCAGGTGTATGTGTGCATACACTCTGTGCATTTTCCAAACACTAAAGAATACAATACATGATTGTATGATGTCAAACATTTCGGTTCAGCATCACTGAAGATACATTATTTGTCGAAATGCGCATCTGGTGCATCAAAATTGGTACCGTATAAGTTTTACATACTACGATAGTGTACACCATTGATCTAGAAGTTAAACACCAATAAAGAATTTCACCGTTTGTGTTTTTCCATTTGTTTTTTAAAACATATTTGCGATATTCTAGTTCCTGTTAAAGTTAAAAATTTAGATTGATAAGATGTTTTTGCTTTTAATATTGCGATAAAACCCACACACTTTGGTGATAGATGTTTTGAGGAAGATTGCTCCGTCACAATCACATGTAGTGTTTTCTTCTTGGCACATTTGTCTGCATCATTCTAATTTGTCGCATTTACTTATTGCTAAGAAATTGGAGACATAGGAAGTGACGAAATTGCACAATGAGAAAACATTGAGAAGATACATCGTGTCTTGGTTAATTTACAATTTTCTTTAATTAGCTGGTGTTAATCTTAAATCCACAAAATTGCACAACACCCCACTTGTATAACTGTGTAAGAATAATAATTGAGAACACGTTATACGTACAGTGTATATCATTCAATACACAGGAATTAAATTCAGGATTGTGTTCGTGTCAAAAATATCTTGTAATATATATATGACGACATTGACGTTGCGTTTTATAGTACATCAAATGCAATCATTTACATTTACGTTTACTTCCGGTTTCATATTTGACGAGTATATTACTTGTTGCGATAACTTTACACGACATTAATCTCCCAGAATTCAAAGTAATCATAAATCACATAAACTTGACAAGAACTGATACACGATTTACTTATCAAATTAATGTTTTATAAATTATATGATTCTCAAATTGATAATCAAAGGAAATTGACTTTGACGATAGCAATGATGACCAAGATGAGGAACCTGAGAATGCTAGAATTTGTTATTGACATCCTCAATATCGGGTTTTCTGCTTATTTATTTCGAAATAAATTATATGTTATAACTCAGTTTCCTGGCTTTTTTCGCATAGCGTGATATCTTAATCTGTTTCTAAAACAAAGACCGTTTCGCTGGGGATGCTTACTCCTATTACACACCAGGTCCAAACTCTAGTAACCCAAGAGATCTGTGTTGCCCTTCTCCTCATTTTGTATACTTTATAGGTGTTATGAGTTAGTTCACTATTCGTTATCTTCACTTGTTTATTCTACACTATTTTTATCTTCACTTGTTCATATACATATACACCATCATTTCCTTCCTCTCCTCAATCAGTCGCGATGACTTAGTGGTAGAGCGATAGGTTCATCACTGGGAGGTCCTAAAATCCAGCTCTACTCTTACCATGCCCGCGTCAAACATAGGTAGTGATTGCTCCTTCGCCAAAAAGTGCAAATCACTGTTATGACCTGAAGTGCAGAGGTACCGTGTCACGACAGGTGTTGTCACGCCATTGATTTGATATGGTTTAACGTTCTTCTCGAGAATCTATCACTCATATAGAAACGCCAACATTATTGGTGAAGGGTTGCAAAATTTAGGCCTATATTCGATGCCTACGGCCTTTGAGCAGGGATGGATCTTTATCATTCCACACCGGCTTTAACACGGCAACTCGTTGGTTTTTTTTTGCGGTCTTATCCAAAGGATCGCCCCATTTTGTCACCTCTTTCCACAAGCAAGTGGTACTGAGGACTTATTCTAACTTGGATCCTCATGGGATTTGTTGTAACGTTAACGAAACTCAATACTACGGCCCTGAACGCTAAGCATACATCTAAATTTCTGGTACTTCACCTACAGTTGGCGATGTTTCAATATGAGCGATTTTCTTTTCGACGGGACAAACAAACGAACAAGCAACAATAATTAAATGATTCACATTTCCCGTGCTCCTTTAAATTATAGATCAATTCTACAGTGGAAACAAAATGTAAATCTACAAAATTCCAAATAAGTCGCTCAACACATGCTTATCCAATATAGTGTCCTCGGTACAGCGTCATGACAAAGCATTATTTCAATCGAGTAACCCTGATGGTCCACGGATACGATTTAGGCACGGCGAAGCATCATGCGGGTAGCTGACAATGAGTTTTTCCATCCTTTGAAGAAATACCAGTTCATGCCTTGTCCGTGGTTGTTGTTACCATACTCTCCATTCAGGTTGGAGGTATGGCCCGAGTGATACCACCACGCTCCTCTCCATAGTTGAGCATTATTTGATGATGCACTGCTGTCGTTATCCTCATCGTACGTGGTGAACTGCGCATTATTGTTGCAGTATTGCAGTGAACATGAAATTCCATCACCTAAAACATAGTGTAAATTTATATATCATCATAACTCAGGATATCATTAAATAAAATGAACCTTGGACGATAGTGGACGATAGTGATGAGTGAAAAAATTGAAACTATTTGATGGCGCATGAGACGATGATTTACTTTGAACATACAATACATTGATTTGACTGTCAACACAGATCACTGAAAGACAATCACGGCACGGCGAATTCGAGATTTGCGCAATGTACACCCGACCTCCTCTCCACTGTTTGAGCGCAGGTCACTGAAAGACATGCTTATAGTGTAGCAACGTAAATCCGAGATTTCGCGGAGCGTATACTCTATATCCTTACAATGGGTTTTGTTTACAAATGAATGGATTTTAATATGTTCACCGCATCACATACAGGGTTTGGAATAGAACTAGGTTGTGACGGTGGGTTCTGCTTCAGAAGAAGGCTGGGATTTGGGATTTCTTTTTAAATTAAAAAAAATAAAAAAATAATTGGTCTTTCTGACACCGGTACCAGCTATCTAATACATTTAGTATCATTTGATAATAAATAAAAGTATCAAAATTGCATACTTGAATGGCTCATATGTGTAACATATTCAACATTAATATATTTTCGCTTGTTTTACGTTCATGTGCAGATATTCCTTACACGAAATGCCACTAGTCGTATCTTTTAGAGGTAATCTTTGGGTCGTATCAGTGAGGGTTTTTTTTATCATACTAATGCCCGCCGTGACTTAGGGTTTTAAAAATCTCGACAAATTGAGAGATTTGAGAACTAGCGGACACTACCTCTAATCCCACTACGAGAAGGACTCCATGTCGCGACCTCCTAACCACGAAGCAAAATTAAAATCTACCCTTTGCGTTCCTGCTAAGAAATTAACCTTATCTAAGTTTCACCATTAATTATATTTTTAGCTCTTCATCTACATACTTTCAACATAGACCTTCGTGTTTTCTTTTTATTTTGTTTTAAGTTTTAGTATTTAACAAAATTAATTTCACGGTGTTTTTTTTTCAAAAGCTGATTACTTTCTAGTCACATGTACATGCATAGCCAAACAGAAATTGAAAATGTAACATATATTACATAATAACATGAACGCACAAGGTCACAACTGACGCAAAGATAAAATCGGATTAATTTTATCTTAGAAAAACAATACAATATTTTTTTTTCTAATTTTGTACCCTGTTAAACTTTGTAAGCCGGTCATAGCAATGCAATAGCAACAGTGGTCTATGATTTGAACAAATATGAATTAATGTCATACATCAGCTGTTCTATCAAGTTTAGTGGCTAAGGACATATGTTTTCTCTGTAGATGTTCATGCTTAAAAGATTATTTCAAATGATTATACCGATTGTGGTAGCTAAGTGTTAAAGTTTTCGCTCTATAAGTGGATGGTCATGAGTTCGAATCTCACGTGTGTCATGACCACCTTAAATCCAAGACGTAAATATACGCTGCTCTGTTAAGGTTATCCAAGAAAAATCACAGTGTTGTTATAAATGTACCTCTGTGCACTTCGCACCATATGACGTTACATTGAAAAAGTACGTCAAAGCGTACATGTTCTGATCGTTGTATCGTCGGGGAAAGTGTTTAATATTTTGTCGTTATTTACTACTGTTATCAAGTGATAAGTGTGTATGTGAAAACATATCTTGTCAAATGATTATATATATTATTCCTTTATGGTATCAAATCATTCTCAATTTTTAATGTATAATATGCACGAAGTTAATATTAATATTATATTGTGACCTTGAAATCGCCCCTAATCTGAATGACTGATTCGTTTAAAAATGCCCTCATGTACATAAATAATCTCATACTACAGAAATAGTGGCAAAGTTCCGGTTCATCTGCTATAAAACAATATGATTTTTTTCTTATATATAATCTAGATATATTTATGCGTTTGAATAGTGCGGGGAGCAATTTCTGTCTTTTATATAAACGGTATGATATAATATATCATACCGTTAATATAAAATATATAAGAATGTGGAAAACCCCGGGAATTCACTGATGGCTGTTGATATGTTGTTGAATCATAGCATGTTTAGTTTGAGCATGCATTTGCTCCCAACACTTTTCATGTTTGAACCTGAACCGTTGTTCACAAGTAGGGCCTCTTGCTGTTTTCCAATAATAAAGTGTTACTGATGTCACGGGAAATTACCTTTAGGGGAATTTACGGTAGCTCAATCACAGTAAATATGTGGGTAGAATCGTTTCGGTGCTTAACCATAACAAGTGTAAAGATATCCGTGAATTTGAGATGCATTTCCACCCCATGATTATTTTGAATTTTCCTATGGAAGCCCTTAACCTAGTTACGTAGGTAGTAGTTCATCTTTTACCAAAACGCTTGTCATTTAGGAGTATTGGTCACAGTTCTTTTTTTAAATGAACTTTAAAATGAAAGGTCTCATATCGCTTCAGGTTTTGACACGTTAAAATACCTTGACTACTACGACCCTGAGCGCTAATCATATGTTTAGATTTGTGGCACTTCACCTACAGCTGGTGACCACACAATATGGGTGGAAAACAATTACCAACGGTATTTAAAGCAAGCAACCAATCAATTCAATTTATTTTAATAGAAATCTCCAAAACTTCGTTTTTCTTGATTAGCAATGAAAAGACGATGTGAGTTTACCAGCATTTCCTTTGTAACCAGAGACGTGGATCCGATATTTGTCGTCTTCTCCTGCTATATAGAAATTGTCATACTCTGCATACACAGACTCCTTTAATTCCTCCAACTCAACACGGAGAACTGTATAACCATTGTTAACCAATAACCGGATGTTATCTAGCCCTAAGATTCAATTAGAAGCAGTAATGAGGTCAAAAGAATTTTGTGATTTCCAAAAGATTAACATGCGACAAACTCAGGGAAGACTACTGACAAAAAAGTTGATGATACAAGGCATCAACAATCTGGTTAAAAGTAAACACTTCTCAACTTCTATGGTCGTCATTAAAATCTTGTTTGCCAATATAATATATCATTGGATCAACTACTGTGTTACTTGTTTTATACATGTACCGATTTTAGGTCGTTCTTGGCACATGGATTTTGACTACGGATAACTTCGTTCACACCATCAAGATATAGGACTCATGGTTGATGCGATCGGTTGGTAGGGGATACTTACTCCTCCTAGGCACCTGATCCCACCTCTGGTATAACCAGGAATCGGTGTTTGCTCAACTCTCTATATGGTATTGCTTACAGGAGTTATGAGATCGATCACTGTTCGTTACCTTCACTTTTCACATTAAACAATTCAACTAATATTATCATGATTACGTAAATAAGCATAAGTATACAGATTAAATCTTTTTCAATGTATCTCCATTTTTTTATCATTGTTCTTGGCTTATTACTGAAATAAAAATGAATATTTCGCATGACTCACAAACAAGATTATTTCAGATGTATATACATGTACATGTAACATTTTTATGCATTTTCAACAAAAAATCCACCTTGTTTATTTTTATCATATGATGTTTGTCCTTCTCTTAATTCAACCCACCCGGACTTCAGTTGCCATGCGATGAAAACTTTCAAACACCGATCATGATCCTGTTCTAGGCAATGAATGAAGATTTCATCACATTTTAATGTCCACTACATATATTTGTAATTCCATTCTATGTACTATTGATACAGGGTTCACGGCGGGTGTGACCGGTCGACAGGGGATGTTTATTTCTCTTAGACACCTCCCATTTCTGGTATGTCGTATAAAGACTACATAATTAAGAACGGAGCCCTGGGCACATCATACATGGACCATATGCCTATGAGGAGTAAGCATCGTATGGTATCCAGTCACACAGTCGTAAACTCCCCATATCTTAATCAGGTAAACGAAGTAATCCGTAATCAGTATTTTCATGCAAAGAACGACATAAAAATTGGTGTGAAACCCGTCAACATCATCATTCAACCCAACGACAGGTTGTATTTGTAAGGTGAAAATAACGAACAGTAATTAATCTCATAACTCCTATAAGGGATGCAAAATAGAAAGGTGGAAAAGACGGCCCACTGGATACACTAGGGTTGGGATCAGATGCCTTGGAGGAGTAAACATTCCCTGTCAATCGGTCACGCGCACCGTGAACTCTTTATTTTCATCTGGTAAACGGAGAAATCCGTAGTCAAACACTCGACATTTTAAATATTCTGGTATGTTCTGCTTATGAACTGCGTTTAGATAGAATTGTTTTATATTCCAATGCTCCAATTAGGAAATAATCCATTAAATATTGGTTTTTTTTCCATTGTGATGTACATTATTTATCAAATTTCGGAAGTGGATTCCACTCCATAGCCCTCTTGTTTGATAATTTATTTGAAAAATTATAAACTATATTTTCAATGGTTGAATTTTCAACGGCCGGTGTACGGCAAATCCCCAAAAAACATCAATATGTGTACTTAATCACGAACAATATTGAAAGTGACGTGATAATACGAAATATAAGAAATAAATAAATGGCATGGGTTAAAATTCCGAAGTAGTTGCTTACAATACCATAGACGATGCCCAAGCTTTCTCTAGCGGGGTTCATGTTAACATCTCTGGTGTGGCCAGGGGCCCGTGTTTGCCCAACTAACTATTTTGTATTGCGCATAGGAGTTATGAGATTGATCACTGTTCGTTATTTTCACCTTTCACCGGCAAACTGACAACTCAAATATATGACAAACGGAATGATTTCAGCCTCTCCATCGTCAACTTCCCATATTTATGTAGCAATATTCCATTATCACCTGCATATGGTGTTTATATATCTCAACTGATTCGATATGCAAGAACTTGTTCTGCGTATAGTCAGTTTTTAAATCGAGGTAGGCTACTGACAAACAAGTTAATGGTACAGGGATTTCAACAGTCTCGATTGAAGTCAGCATTTCGCAAATTCTATGGTCTTTATAACGATCTACTTCGTCAGTACAACCTCGCATTGGGTCAACTGCTGTCTGACGTGTTTCATACCTATTGTTAAGCCGTTCTTGGAACACTGATTTTGACTGCGTATAACTCCGTTTACCTGATCAGGATATAGAGCTCACGGCAGGTGTGACCGGTCAACAGGGGGTGTTTACTCCTCCTAGGCACCTGATCCCACCTCTGGTGTGTCCGGGGGTCTGTGTTTGCCCAACTATCTATTTTGTATTGCTTATATGAGTTATGAGATTGATCACTGTTCGTTATCTTCACCTTGCTAATGCATGACTGATAATTCTAAGAAATATTACTAACGTACATTGGTCTAAGTTAGTCAATCATTTCTTTCACTACTCTTTGGTTTGATAAGGAGAACGCTATTTGACGAAATAACCTGCCTCGATTTAAAAACAGATCAAACACAGATCAAGTTCTTGCGTATCGAGTTAGAGGTATAAACACTAAATGCAGGTGATAATGGAATTGATCGTTTTTTGGTGGTTGTCTATTCAAACATTGTTATACTCGGACTTGCACAAAGTAAGATATCAAGAGCTAGTAAGTCGCCAAAGTCGACAGCACTAGAAAAGTCAATTTGTTTTCAACTTAATGAATCTCGAAAGGATATTATTAGAAATACATACAGAATAAGAGGAAATGCCAATTTAGAAAAGTGCCAAACGGGAAAACATTGCCGCAAAACCAAATTCAAACCACCCACTAAGACCATTAATAAATCGGAAACCAAATGAAATAGCTATCCAAACTTTATAATCTTGCAGAAAATACTTTTTAAAATAAAATCTTGGATACCCAGTTAAATTTGTTATAGAAGCTTGAAAAACTATTTTGAAATGTTTTAATACTGCCCAAAACCCATATCTACCCATTTATGTTTATCGGATTCTATTACCCAAAACTCTGCTCACCGTAGCTCGTTTTTTGCTGTCATAAAATATCTGAACTAAAGAAAGATTGAGATTGAAAAATTGTCATTTATTACAATACCAAATGACGAAATAAATCTTCAACATAAGATTTTGAGGGAAATCAGATAATACATTCTACACCAAAGTACCTGTAAAGCTAAATTACTCAAAGTCTGATTTCCCCCAAAGAAGACAAAATAACTGAAATAATGTTACGCTATAAGATGACAAATAAAAATTCATGAAAACAAACCCAGAGCAAAAAGATGGCGAACAAATAAGGATATTGCCAAACACCCATATCTACCCATTTTTGCATTATTCACAAAGTTTTGCTTGCAAATTCAATGTATAAACGTTACTCAAACATTGAAATCCTTTATAAACGTCTTTTTAGTGGGGCATTCATTTCATGTATTAATGACCGACTTACATTGTTCTTTCAAAGACAGAATAACATATAAACATTGCAAAATCATACCTCAATTGTTGCGTCTAAAATAATGGGTATCCTATGATATTAAAGTTAATTGTCTACTTGTATATCTCAAACCGTCGTTTACAGTCAACCAAATTCAGGTAAGGCAGTGACTCAATTTTATTTGAACATTATTTAAAGGAGACACCGACGAATTCTGCAAAATATTTCCACCCATTTCACGATTAATCTATAATTGAAAATAATTAAAACCAGCACTTTCATGAGCCAAAATATGTATTTAAGAATTGGTTATCATGAAATGGCATTGGGTTTAATTAGTCTTGTCCATTT
This sequence comes from Ostrea edulis, assembly GCF_947568905.1. Taxonomy (NCBI): domain Eukaryota; kingdom Metazoa; phylum Mollusca; class Bivalvia; order Ostreida; family Ostreidae; genus Ostrea; species Ostrea edulis. The sequence continues at coordinate 44,875,267 of NC_079170.1, forward strand.
TGTTCACTTCTTATTAGTGAATCCGCATAAAAACAATCCAAAATATCCAAAGATTCTGTCAATATTCAAGATTGATGATGAAGTCAGATTTAAACCACCTCTACCTTAGGTTCAGTATTTACCTTAAATCTGAGCCGTACGCATGTACGCCTTTACCTGTGTGCAACGAGTGAATTTGCATTTAAACCTCAAATGAATGATTCGAGGTATAACCCCAAAATACATAACCCGCCATTACTCACCTATCCAAAACTCGGAGTTGAGGTCACCAAATCCACTTTTATATTCTGCCCAACCTCTGTAGAAGTTCACAGATCCGTCAACTCTCCGCTGTATCATCTAACAAAATTTATAATTATCGAACTAATTTCAGTATAAATATTTTCATGTAAGGTGTCTAAATATACATCTACAGATTACATGGGGGATCAGAATAATCAGCTTTATTCAATCTGGGTATACTAGAAGTAGCATCAGGTGCTTTGGACGAGTAAGAATCATCTGTCGACCGGTCACATTCACCGTGAGCCCTATATCTTGATCAGGTACATGTAAACTGAGTTATCCATAGACAAAATCATATAAGGAATACAAAGATAGAGAGTTAGGCAAACACGAACCCCTTGGTATGCCAGGGGTGGGATCAGGTGTCTAGGAGGAGTAAGTACCCCCTGTCGACCGGTTACATCCGCCGTGAGCCCTATATCCTGATCAAGTAAGTGAAGTTTTCCGTATTCAAAATCAGTTTGCGAAGAACGGCCAATTAATCGGTACGAAACACGTCAGACAACAGGTGACCCAATGATAGGTTGTATGGACGAATTAGATCGTTATAACGACCATAGAATTTATGAAATGCTGACTTCAATCGAGACTGTTGAAACCCCTGTACCATCAACTTGTTTTTCAGTCGCCTGATTCGAATTAAAAACTGACCATTAGCAGAACACGCTCTTGCGTATCGAATCAATTGAGAGATATAAACATCATATACAGGTGATAATGGAATATTGATACATAAATATGGGAAGTTGACAATAGAGAATCTGAAATCATCCCGTTTGCCATACAGTCGAGTTGTCAATTTGCCGTTAATGTCTACTTTCAATAAAATATCGAAGTATGAAGCAGAAGTGGGCGACCATGTGGTGCCTTTTATTTCGAGCTCATAGGGATATATGAAGCATAACGCACGGCGGTGTGTGGGAATGGATTGCAGTACTTTTACACTAGTCATTGCCAAGAAATGTGTAAAAATGAAGTACTATAGAATAGTTGTGGTGTTTTATCTATATAATTACCGTCCAAATGTGTCCAGTAGAATTCATGCAGTTGGCTAAGAACATCTGCCCATCTAGTTTCACATTATGAATCTCCATGCTGCCGATCGAAGGCGTAACAGCGTCACATTCACAATCTTAAATAACGCTAACCAAATTTATTCACTGCTTATAATTTCAAATCAGAAATGATTCAATCGTCTGAAAGATTTGAATGTATTTTGTTCCACATATCTAGAATATGACAGGGTCCTGGTATCATGCAAATAGAAATCATTGCATAACCGAGGTGTCTTAACAGTAATTATAATATCCCATGTGGACCCGGTTTAGAATAGATCCTCAATACCCCTTGATTGTCGTAAGAGGCGACTAAATTGGGCGGTCCTTCGAATGAGACGGCAAAAACCGACGTCCCGTGTCACAGCAGGTGTGGCATGATAAAGATCCCCTCAGTCCAAAGGCCGTAAACGCCGAGAATAGGTCTAAATTTTGCAACCCCACACCGGCTATGGAGACGTCTCCATATGAGTGAAACAATCTCGAGATGAACGTTAAACAACATAAAATCAATCAATGTTGAAAAAAAATTTCCAAAGTCATCACACACAACTCTCACAAACTATCATACAACTACACCTGTATATAATAGCAGATAATTTATTTATATAATCCTATAAGATGTAGGCATGAATAGATCACTTGATATCGGTGCACACATGGAAGTTTCAGCTTTTGTTGAATTTAATCATTATCAATGTAAAAGGTGTAGATAACAAACACAGGAGATCAAGTGCCCACGCGAAGTAAGTATCCCTTGTTGACCAGTCGCACCTGCTGTGAGTCCAACATTTTGATCAGGTAAATGGAGCACTCCGTACTCAAAGTCAGTATGTAAAGAACGGTTTAACAATTGGTATCAATTTAAACCCGTCAGGCTGCATTCGATGTGACGATATATCGTATTGAATTTTGTAAATTAGATTATTATTACGATTTTGCGAAATGTCAGCTTGAAAAAAGACTGCAATAACAGTCAATACACACATCCTTGTTTAGAGGGTAATTAGAAGGTTTTAATGAGATGTGATCATTACCGTAATCGTTCACGCGTATCCATTCAGTCATGTAATTAACGTTAATTATTGATTGTTGTGCCTTTTAATAAAAATATTTTAAATATTGATGCTGTTGCAAAACGTCTGAATGTTAAAAGAAAAAAATATTTCAAAAGACATGCAGACATGAATTAAAATATCTAAGCATTGGTATTTTTAATCATTTAAGAAATGACTTTAATTCTGGGACATATTAAATCCGCGAACCGAATGATAAAAAAAGCTTAAACTGCCCAATCCGTTGTATACCCGGATAACATGCCCCAGAATTAATGTCAATCCTTATAATCTATATGCACAAAAATACAAAGGTACTAACCTTCGGTTATCAAAACGAAGCGTCTAGCTGTTAAGGCAGAGTTTTACGGAGCTTATTTATCAAAATATTGTATACATAGTTAATATTGAAGGTGAAGTTCCTCGAAAAAAAAATGATTTCGATTATTTGTCAATGAAAGACAATTTTCTCTCAAAACAAACATATACTTTGACAATTTATGAAGTTAACTCAATCGTTATTTATGATGAGGATAATTCAGGGCATCTATTTTTCTATATCGTAGAATTATGTTTAGCCCCTTTAAATGTATTTATTTAATCCTGAATACAGATAACGCTTTCCGTTGTGCATCACGCTTCGTTGTCTTATTTTTGATATGTTGCAATTCTACACACTATATAACAATATATATTGATTCTTTTCTACCTTTTTTTTGCAAATTAGACAATATTTAGACAGGGAATAAATCTAAAAAAAAATATAATATCTATATTTAGAAAGAGATTGATTAATTGTATCTTGTTTAACGGCTCTCTCGACAAATTTTCACTCATTTTGAGACGTCACCATGACCGGTAAAGTGCTTTGAATTTAGGTCATTGCGCGGCGCTTACGATCATTGAGTAGTGAGGGTTCTTTAGTGTACCATACCTACTGTGACACAGGACTTCCGATTTGGAGGACATTTCGAAGACTCACGACTTTCACACTGGATACCAAGCGTTTGGCGATGGAACTGTTACTACCTGTTGTAATGACTTAGGTCTCTCACGGTTTTTAGAGAGAGAGTGGTGTTGAAATCAAACATCGTATCTGGACACCATTTATTATCTGTCATTTGTATGAAAGGTGAAGATAACGAACAGGGATCAATCCCATAACTCCTATAAGCAATGCTAAATATAGAATTGGGCTAACACAAACTCCTGGACATACCAGAGGTGGGATCAGGTGCCTAGGATGAGTAAGCATCCCTTGTTGACCAGTCACACCCCCGTGAGCCCTATATCTTGATAAGGTAAACGGAGTTATCCGTGGTAGTGTATATGATTCTATCTCCATGACACTTTCTCAGCAGAACTAAAATACATGTACGTGTATGTTTCCAATACCATGAAAAAATGATTGGGGAATACAAATGTATTATAAACCTCATATTTTCCTTTCTGATATAACGCTAGATATAACATTCTGACGTCACAATCCGAGACTCAAGAGAATAACCACACCATGCTGGCAGTTACAACGTTTGAGAGAAATTTATTGCGTGCATGTTTAAGAAACTTTGTTTCCCTATTGAAGATATAAAGTTCGAGGACTAACTAAATTATTATGTAATGAGTGTAGAATACAAACCTAAAACGCATTGGCAAATATTCTTCCGCCGATCAAAGTAGGAATCCCATCCACACGTGTGTTCCTGGTAAAGGTGATATTGATATTCATCAAAATAGCCATAGAATTAATTTCATGAGTATTAGCATTGATTTGATTAAAACTACTCGGTCTGCTTGCATGTACCGTATATGCTCGTCTATTTATAAGTCGGATTTTTTGGGATTAAAAAGTCCAAAACTTTATGTCCGACTTATAAACGGTACGTTGCATGCAGAGTCAGACTAGTCCTTTCAATGCAAATAAGAATAAATTTCTAACAAAGTAATCCACAGTTTATCCATAATCCAAAAGAGTGTTAACACAGGTGATTATATGACATTAGTATTCCACTATATATCTGTAAATGAAGTTAAACAGTGAATTTCCAATGTACACGAATTTGAAATAGCACAAGTGTAAGATGAAATAAGTCTTGTGTATGCCATTTTTTGATCGGCATTTGGAGTAAACCATGCAAGTCTATATTTTATCAAATAGAACGTGTACATGTACAAGTAATTCATATCTTATGAATTAGTTTTCCCTATGAATTTATGAGATTTTTGCAGCAAACAAATATTTGATATAATAGGCTGTACAATGTTTAACATGTTTAAGATGAAATTTACCAATATTAATAGGTGACTGTCTTCAAACTATTCAAACGAATTGATTTACTGTAAATATCTTATTGACAAGGAAAGCCTGATTCATAGCACGTAACTCGCTTACATTTCTATTTTCTGACTACTTGGTACTCTGTTTAAACGGTTTTGCAATATATGTTCTTACCAATTCATAACGAGAGCAAGTATCCTTTCCAGTAGTCAGGGACGTGGTTATTTTACGGCTGAATCGACAGACATTTGCTGTCGCAGATGAACAAATTTCTACAGCATTGCAGTCCAAATTACTGTGACATTCAGCAGCACATACGCGAAGGGATGTGTCTCCTTTTCCTGGTGCTAACTCTGATATCAACAGAGACCTGTCAGAAGAAGATACATTTCCCCGATACGTAAAAGTTCCAGAATACGTGGAATTTCCCCGAAAGTGTATAGTATGTGTGCCAGTCATCGTTATTGAGATGCAAAAATGCGGTGTTGAAACAATCAAAAGCAGGAAAATCATTTTTTAAAATTCTGTTTAAGACATATTCAGCTCCCTCCACGAAGGAAAATTTCAATAAGAACTTTTCCTAATGCATTGATTGGCAACGTGTTTGCGAAAACATGAAATTAGCTTCTAATTGAGAAATGAAATATTCATGAAACGCATAAAGAAACTTATATGGGTAGCAACTTTTAACACAATGAATATCAATCACTATGTATTGCACAGTAATATTAACTCCCTCTATATTTCAATAACTTTTATGCATGCTCATGTATTGACAAAGGTATTATATGTATCGATATATCTATGTTTTTCTACGAAAAATGGTAAGTTCCAAAGCACTTGGGATTTATATTTTTTCTTTCGTCTTTTCTATATCCACATCCGTCACGAGCTGGCATCCATTGCGAAACTGACACCAAGTAAATCTTTCAACTGAAAATTAGATTAAGGTAGAGATTGATAGGTTGATGGTAAAAAAAATTAATCATTGGTTTTTTTAAATTTCGATATAATATTATGTTTATAATGAAGCTTTGATGTAAAACATATTAAAAAATCAATGTTGGTAATCGACCTTGTTTTTGAGAAATATGAGAAGTAGAGAGCAATATACAAATAGAGCTATAACATTTTTATTGTAAAAAGGATCATAACTTGTCATATATGGTTTCAAACAACCTCACATAATTGTATATTACACATCAATTTCAAGTTCAGCAATCATTGTTAACATGCAGCAACATTACTTCAACAAAGCTACATTGTCCAATTACCTTAAAATAGTGCAAAGTATTTGCACACAGTGTCATGCTTTTGCTTCAGCTGCGAAAAAAAAAACTACCCATCAAATTTCTTATTTTATTTCATTAAGTGGTTAGTCTATTAGTAAGTTAAATATAAGGGGAAAAAATGATACACCATAATGAGGTTCAATATGGAACTAGCAAAACATTCCTAACCCCACCCCCTTTTAACAAACTACACATTGTCGTAAGAAAATGGGTTATTAAAAGATGTTGTAAACAATCCACAAAAAGCTTGCTGAAATCCGAGGATTCTTTGTAATACCTTATTTGAATTAATAAATATAATACAGAAAGTATGTATTTCAAATTTTAGCTCATACTTTGTTGTAGTTATCGTTGTTGACCTTTGTGCACTTACACTCAGAATATAAATTTATTATACGTCATCATATTTGATGATTAATATTCGAGTTTTCCCACATAAAAATGACCACAAAAAATTGAAATATAACTTATATTTGTTAAAACAAATGTCTCCATTACATCCCAACTCCTTTAATATACTGCATGGTGTGGAGGAGAAAGAATGAGCAGGAACATAGATATCATGAATTGCACTCCGCGCATTGAGAAGAAAGATTTAACCAGCAGAGATAAACTACTGACCTTTTTGTAACTTAAAATATTTAAGCATTCCCAAATTACCTCTTTGAAAATTGAACATGACAATAAGAAGCTATTTCAGGGCGGATCAGGAATTGTAGTGTGTGTGTGTGGGGGGGGGGGGGTACAACTGTAAGAGGCAGGGGTCTGGGGGCCACCTTGAAGTAGGGGCGATTCCCCAGAAACTCCCGATTTTTTCAGATTTTATAGGGCTTAAAACATGTCTTCTATGTAGTCAGTTTTATTATTTTCTGTCATTCTTAATAAGGGGAAATTAATAACATGACGCAAATTCTAAGGATTTTTGGGAAAAAAATAGCAGTTCTCCCACTAAAAGTTATTTAATAAATCAAAAGATTTTGTCAGACATTTATTTCTCTGAGAGTAAAGGAAATTATTGCTTCTTTTATCGTATCCATTTTTCTAAAAAAGAGACCACGATTTCTTGAAAATTTTAGGGGGGGGGGGTGGGGGCTACACTGTTAAATCCGCCAATGCATTTATGTATGTGCTCTTGCAATTAACCTTTTTGCACTCACAATGATTGCATTAATATTTAGTTATTTTTCATACAATTTTTTATAATAACCAGACACGATTACCTATTACATGTATACCTATTTGAAGAAATTGATATGATTATACAGCATAGAGCACCAACTATGTTTAAATAACAACTTTATATTCAATATCAATGGAAATATTTCAACCCAAGCGACCCATGGATAGATTAATTGTATCTTGTTTAACGTCTCTCTCTCTCGAGAATTTTTCACTCATATGGAGACGTCACCAAGACCGGTGAAAGGCTTAAAATTTAGGCCTTTGCTCGGCGCTTACGGCCATTGAGCTGTGAGGGTTCTGTAGCGTGACACACCTACTGTGACACGGGCATTCGTTTTTAAGGTCATCTCCGAGGACCCCACATTCACACTTGTGACCGAGCGTTTGACAATGGAACTGTCATTAACTGTTTCAATGACTCAGGTTTGTCGCGCTCGGGATATTCGAACCCCGGCCTTCTGCATGCTGGGCGAACACTCTAACCTCTAGACCACCACCGCGGCTCAACTCATGGATCTCGAGGCCCATATGAACTATCTTGTTCTCACAAATATATATGTCTCTTCATAAGTTTATGAGTCCTACTTGTAGTCTCACACTGAAACAAAAACTCGTTATTGGATAACTCAGAATGCATGCATATTGCATTAACTATTTGTAATTTATCCCAGTTCACGGTATATATGCACTGTATGTATTGGAAGGGGGGAGGTAGAGAATAAGAAATTCAAACACATTGATAAAAAGTTATAAAATTGGTATTTTAATTTCATTTAGAAATGTTTACTGATTTTGATATATCAAAAACTTAGAATAATCAACAATGACACTTCCTCTATATTTATGCAATATTATTGTCTTTAAAAAGGACATGTAATAGCATACATGAGTACATCGCCATGTAATTGTTTTCAAATTCACACTTTAGTATGTTCCACAATATAGTCATTGTTCTGGGCTCACAAATGCATTATTGATTCTATCCAAGTCCCACATTTTGCAGTATTTCTTGAATTTTTCTGTAACTTGTAAAGTTAGCGGGTCCAGGGGATATGACATCATCAATGTAAATGAAGTACCAGTTAAAATATATTTTGTATATTCAAATATTGGAAAAAAAAAGATGAATATCTAATATACTAAGGATTGTCTATACAAATGTCTGGTGTTAAAATGAAAAATTCTATTTTAGAAAATATTGTACCGTTCTTGCTGATGTTCAAGGCAAATTGCTGTTGAAGTGGTTGGCTCGAAGCCCATTTCAACTTGCACCAGTCCTTAGGATGATGCTTCGGGAAAAAAATCATCATAATTAATATTTGCATTCAGTATTAATCATTAATTATACTGTGTCAGACAATGTCAATTTTAAAATTGTGTGTCTCAATGCATCTTCAGTGAACTTTAAAATACTGATAAATTGAAAATTACATACATAGTATCTATTTTATTATGTTAATTTTTAAAATCTTGTCTGAAATCAATATTACATATGTAACACTAAGTTAAATGTGTGCAGAGTAAAAATGTGAACTCTTACAGTAGTAGTACATCTGCATGATTGTTATTATACCCCCCGAACGAAGTTCAGGGGGTATATAGGAATCACTCTGTCTGTCTGTCCGTCTGTACGTCCTTCCGTCTGTCTGTGTAGATTCGTGTCCGGGCCATAACTTCTTTGTTCTTTGATTGAGGCATACCATATTTGGCACACAGGTTGATCACCATGAGACGAAGTGTCGAGTACCTTCATGACCTCTATATGACTTTGACCCTTGACCTCAAGGTCAAAATTAAAGTTGTTTTTTTTTTACAATGAATTCGTTTCCGGGCCATAACTTCTTTGTTCTTTGACATAAGCATACCATATTTGACGCATGGGTGTATAACCATGAGACGATGTGTCATGTACCTTCATGACATCCATATGACCTTGACATCAAGGTCAAAATTAAAGGTTTTTACAATGGTTCGTGTCAGGGCAATGACTTCTTTGTTCTTTGACATAGGCATACCATATTTGACGCATGAGTGAATCACCATGAGACGATGTGTCGGTTACCTTCATGATCTCTATATGACTTTGAACTTTGACCTCAAGGTCAAAATTGATTATAGGTTTTGATATAGTCATACCATAAGACATGGGTGTATCACCATGAGACTATGTGTCATGTACATTCATGACCTTTTTATGACCTTGACCTTTGATCTTAAGGTCAAAATTATAGGTTTAAGCCATGTATTTGTGTTTGGACTATATCTTCCATTTTCTTTTACAAAGGCATACCCTATTTTTACACTCAGGAAAAAGGTAATTTATATCTATTAATAGCACCCTTTGGGAGATTGGGGTAAGCGGGGGTATTCTTAGTGAGCATTGCTCACAGTACCTCTTGTTTATTTTATATTGTTATAGCTAAATTATATTTAAACTGCACATACCCCATAACCTCCCCACCCCCACCCCCCGTCATTAATGAGAATATGAGATGGCAGATATGTTTTCATAACCTGCCAGTTCATTCTAATAATATCAAAACAAGTCAACTCTAGATTTATCAGATCTGTCTTCTTTACCGGGTATTGGTCAAGAGAAGGACATACACTGTACATATCTTATTTTCATACAATACATATATTTGCCTATGAGGGGGCTTGTGATTTTAGAAATATTTTAAATAAAGTTTTGTAGACCTACATGCTTAGACCTACATGCTTGTGTGAAACATGAAACCCCAGATTTGAAATATCTCTTAGGTCAATGAAATTTCAAGATACTAAAGTACTATCATATATACTAAATATAATTTTAGTGCAACTCTCTCTCTCTCTCTCTCTCTCTCTCTCTCTCTCTCTCTCTCTCTCTCTCTATTTTTTTTAAATGTGGCATATACATGACATCCATTTACAATTACATGTACATGTAGGAGTTATATGTTTGGCACATATGGAATACATAAATGCACAGAAAATGAAACAGCTCTAAGTTGTGCGTTTATAGATGTTATTATAAAATCGTGTTGTGAAATAGCAGAGGAAAAGTGGGTTGAATACAAATTTAATTTGCCTTATTTTTTCACTTACCAAACGAAATTATGATTTCGTTGTCCACGTTGAATGCACCCATCGAATTCCTCTTCTCTCAGTGACTACATAAACAGTATTGAAACACGCAACACTCGGACATCACGATCACGCTACATCAACAACTTTGTAAACGTAGCGCAGCTATGCATGGTGGTGGTTTTCCTGAGGTAAAAAGTGCCATTCTGCGCGGACGAAACATTTGGTCCACTATTATTAGGTTGACGTATTCCTAATCTAAACTATGACCAAATCGCTCTATCTTTCGTCGAGACGACCCCCTCAATCATCGAGTCAGTTACAGCAACAACTTGTACTTTCGGAACCCCTTTTTGTTTTCCAACTTCTTTATGACGGTGTGCGAAATTCCGAAAAATAAATTCACGTGCAAATACATGTACACGATTTTCACTGATCACGTGGTTGCTATTCGTCTCTACCTTAAAATTGTGTGCTACCTTATGTGCATGTCCACATGTACATGTGAACTAGTTTGTATTTTCAAAAGGTACATGTTATAATGTATGTTCAGTTAATGCTGTGCCATCATATCCATACATTGCAACTTTCATTTGCTCAAAAAGATGAAGACCATTAATTTTGAGTACGGTGGAGTTATTATCATGTTGATTTCATGTGACTTGAATATTAATATATCAATTTGTTTTGCATAGCGATAGATCGTTTACATGGGAACCTCTATCTTTATTTCAATGGTTGTTTCGTTTTTGTACAAATTGTACCTTTATTTCAAAGTCAAACAGGTTTGCCTCATAAAGCAGAGAGGAAAACCTGTATATGAAAACGATATTAATACCATATCGCATCTCTTAAAGAACATGTAAATATGGAACAGCTATATACATTTGATTCATCTTTCCTATCAAATAATATCTTGAAAACCTCAATCAATGAAAGGCGAAGACAACGAACAGCGATCAATCTCATAACTCCTAAAATCAATATGAAATAGATAGTTGGCCAACACGGACTCCTAGACACAATATTATCTCTTGACGAAAACGAAATATATATGATTACATAAATTAAGACAGAACAATATAGCATTTTTGAATACGCTTATTGGTTGCCTGTGTGTGAAGTGTGATTTGCCAGCTCAGCCTGGCCTCCACTGGGTAGAGGTCACTTACATCGTAAGCGTGTAAAACAAATGTGATACTGTTCGTTATCTTCACCGTTCATTCTGTATTTTCAAACAGAGACATAGCACAAGTCAATGGGATGAATAATAAGTATCACCGTACCTAAATGTATACTAGATTTATAAACTTCTCAAAAACATATTCAATCATAGATACAATGCTGAATCCATTACATGTTCTACCAAGCCCCCATATTTGCTGCTCATAAAAATATTAACAGCTGTGAAGGAGAAACTTTAAACGTGTTGCCTCAAACATATGCCAGAAGTGGTGAAAATCAAATGTGGATTCTAAAATATTCTAAAGAACTTTTAGTAAATTTGAAATCATGGAACTTTTTTTTCAAATTAACAGGAGAAAAACGTATGACTTTTCAACAGTTTACACGATCATTCCTCATGATATATTAAAGACTAGACTTTTTGACATCTATAGACAGTTATTTCGTCTGCAAAAGTGGAAAGAGGACATACTCAGACATAGTGAGCAGTCATTCAATAAAATTACATTCTTAAACAACACCCTCATTCTATGCACAAGTACATACTGCCAATATATCCGTAGCCTTAGGTAATCAAGTCTTTTAACAGTCTGTGAGAATTCACATTGACACGAACTCTGATCCTCTATTAGCTGATCTACGTTTAAATTCTTACGAGGCAAAATTTATTAAAACCTTCTACACGAGAAGAGAAAATCTCTTGTGGCCTTCAATTCAACATTAGATTAACAATAATAATTTCCATTCATATGTCGATTCGATATATCCCTGGGAATTCGAAATGAAAGACACAACAGAGTAGTCCACGTCTGCTTCCTACTTAAACATTTATTGAATATATATGTTAACGTCAAACTAAGAACTCAAACATCCCGTTTATAACATCCCCAACTTCCCATATTTATGTAGTAATATCCCACTATCACCAGCATATGATGTTTGTCTCTCAACTGATTCGATACACAAAATTTTATTCTGCGTATGATCAGTTTTGAAATCAAGGCAGGCTACTGACAAACAAGTCCATGTTGCAGAGGTTTCTACAAACTCAATTGATATCAGGATTCTGCAACTTTTAAGGTCGTTACATGTTGCATTTGCAACCTTGATCTTTATAACGACCACATAATGAGATGTATTAACGATCAATCGAATAAAGCATTGGTGTAATGATCCTCTTTTGTTTGCAAGTGACAAATCTTGAATAACGAATTGTTAATTTTCAGTATATTAAGTAATTATCACATTCAAATCACGGTTGTTGTTTTTTCATTGAAACTCTAAATTATATCGATTACTTAACTACCAAGACAAAAAAAGATAATGAATTATTTTGAATTTATTACAACACTAAATAGATCTATGCCATAATATGTTAATCAAGAAATCCCTGGTTTGCAATACCTGCTGAGATGAATCTTGTAATTCTTAGACGCAGTTGCCATATGGCTTAAACAATCACAGTTTAACATGAAATATCGATGATAAAATTCCTGAAGTTTAATATTTGGTAGATCTGAAAGCATATGTCATTAAAATGAATGCAGGAATCTTAGCAGATTTGAACATACACTTTATGCAAATCCGGATGCTAATTATCTAATTTATGGAAAGAGGCATGGTATTTAAGATCAGCATTTCGCAAAATATGCGGTCGTTATACCGATCTAGGTTGCCAGTGCAGCATATCATTGGGTCCAATGCTGTCTGACGTGTTTCATACCGATTGTTAGGCCGTTCTTGTCACAGTGATTTTGACTACGGATAACCCCGTTTACCTGATTAAGATATAGGGCTCATGGCGGGTGTGACAGGTCGATAGGGGATGCATATTCCTCCTTGGCATCTGATCCCACCTTTGATATGCCCAGGTGCCTGTGTTTGCCCAACTCTCTATTTTGTATTACTTATAGGAGATATGAGATTGATAACTGTTCGTTATCTTCACCGTTTTCATTAGCATTATACTGATCGCTAGCCATTATAGTTCAGTGAAAGACGAAGATAGCAAGCATCTGCCCATATGTTGACTGTAAATTCCCTTCATGGCAATTTTCCGTGACGTCAGTTGAATATCGCGTAACACTTTAGTTTTGGAAAACATAAATAGGCCCTACTTGGAAACAAATATTCAGGTTCATGCGAGTAACCAGCTGGATTTTTGTTGATATACTCAGAAATAAATAAAAATCCTTTGCATAAAAATTGTTGGGAACAAGTGCATACTCAAACTCACCATGCTATAATTCAACAACGTATCAACAGTTGTTGGTGAATTAACGAGGTTGTCCACTTTCCTGTAGATACCATACCATTAACGTTCAAGACAGAAGTTGTTTCTTGCACTTTTCAAACGCATAAAGATATCTAGAATATATTAACTATAACCAGCTGATGCACCTGAACTTTGTCACTTTTTATGTACCATGATATTATTTATGCACATTAGTGAATTTTTAAACGCATCAGTCATTCAGATTAGAGGCGATCTCAACGTCACAATGTAATATGAATATCACCTTCGTGTATACTACATGTATGTATTAAAACTGGAGAGTGATTTGTTATCATAAGGAGATAATTTATAATTATCTGGCAAGCATTTGACAAGAAATTTTTCTGACCTGTTTCATACCGATTGTTAAGCCGTTCTTGGCACACTGATTTGACTGCGGATAACTCCGTTTACCTGATCAGGATATGGGGCTCACGGCGGGTGTGACCGGTCAACAGGGGATGCTTACTCCTCCTAGGCACCTGATCCCACCTCTGGTGTGTCCAGGGGTCCGTGTTTGCCCAACTATATATTTTGTATTGCTTGTGGGAGTTATGAGATTGATCACTGTTCGTTATTTTCACCTTGATAACATTAGTAAATACCGACAACATATTTTGACACTTTACCCGCGATGCAACTATAATAACTATGTACATTGTGACGTACTTTTTCATTGTGACGTCATATGATGTCAAGTGAACAGATTTACATTGATAACAACACTGATTTTTCTCGAATAGCCGCGTGATAACACGGTTGACAAAAATACATCTGCATCATTTTTGACTTACAAAACGAAATTGATACAAAAAAGAGAAATATATGACACAAATATAGTATTGGAAATTACTTCATAATAAATCTTGACTTTGAAAGTTTAAAAGACTTGCTTATAGGTGAAAACATAACATACTGTTTTCCAACCTAAGGTCTAAATAACTTGCATGAACGTTTACAAGTGCAAAAACTGACTGCTTATGTAAATTTAAACATAAGAAAAAAGTATACACAAACACAGCAAGGAAATTCATGTACTTTCTTCCTGACCAATCCACAATGATTAATGTCCACAAAAATACTTACAATGTGGGATTACATCAGTGGTAAGGCTTATTCTTCTTATGCAAGGTTGAACTGGTGTGTATGCACGCGCTCTGTGCAAGATTTTGTAAACAACCAAGAGTAGAAAAAGGGGAATAACTTTTACACACAGAAAGCAAGTCATTCCTAGAATCATTTATGTATAAAGCTTCACTTCCCACTTAATATCACCGAAATATCACCAGTATGAAGAAAAAACTGTACATACATGTACCTGTATACACGCATGCGGAATAGTATGCTGAATTGAATAATACTGAATGTATGCAATCTCACCTAATCAATGAATGATTAAATAGTAGATATAATGTACCAAACGCTGATCTAATCTACCAAACACACCACGAGGGTACGTTAAGGAAGGTTATGAAAACCTTTACTATGATAAAATCCATAAAACAATGTGACGTCACAATTGACATAAGTATATCACTAGGTATATATCAAATTTCGATTTCATTTTACGTAAGATTTATTTTTGTATAAAATAAATTATGCAGCTACAAAGATCCAAAGAAATACGAAATGCTATACTGTTGTCATGTAATTTGTGTCCGATCATTATAGAATTAATCTGATGACGGCATAACTATACATCGAGTGATGTTGACACATATCAAAAAGTTGTTAAAGTGTGCCATGTAAATACCGACAAAATGTGAAGTATGAAAGGTGAAGATAACGAAAAGTGATCAATATCAAAACTCCTATAAGCAATACAAAATGGAGAATTGGGCAAACACTGACCCTTGGGTTTACCCGAGGTGCGATCAGCATTTCGCAAATTATATTGTCAATATAACAATCTAGTTTGCCAATACAGGCAATCATTGGGTCAAATGCTGTGTGACTTGTGGCACGATAATTATTCCTCCCTGCTCAAAGGCCGTAAGCTATGAGCATAGGCCTAAATTGTGCAGCCCTTCATCGGCAATGGTGACGTCTGCTTATGAGTGAAATATTCTCGAGAGGAACGTTAAACATTGATCAATAAATTAATCAATCTTCTGTTTGATATGTTTCGTCAACACTCTCCAGTAGAAATGATATGCCTTCATTTTTCAGATAGTTTCTGAAAAAATTCTCCTGACGCGTTTGAATGCGCAGATATGTCAATTCCATGTTGAGAAGTTCAAAAATCGACATACAAAAGAGTCGTCTACAGACTTTGCACTATCGGTCCGATCTCTTCGTCAGTGTGAGGTTCAAATAAAGAAAAAGTCAACATTGTCTCCTTCGGTAGTTGAAGCTCTAGAGTTGGGTCTAGAAATCCACTTCTAGAGAACTTCTGAGACCGATTTAAAATCATCTGTTACGATTGTTCTGATATTACAACCACGACTTTAGAATTAATACAAAAATCAAAAGAATGAGAAGGTAGGAACAAATTGTTTGTTATCTGTTCATTCAATTATGTAGCTAAGACCGCATCACACAACTCCAAACGAGGAATTGTGTGTCCTGTTGACGGAGCTTCTTTCAACGTTACCACGTTAACATCACCCTGTTTACTGATCGTATGGAGGTACTTAAAGGCTGATAAAACCTTTTCCGACGCGTCTGAGTAAATGTTCACTTCAAAGGTGTGTGTTACACTAAATGATGCAGGTGTAAACATCCGTAGAATGGGTTTGTCACAGAGTGAATTCAAGGATGTTTTCAAATGAAGCCATTGAGATTGTGTGTGAACAAAATTGTGAATTGGACACAAAAGTTCATAAATTGTGTTTTCGTGGTGCTTAATTCCCGATTAAATTTCGAATTTGTTTTCGATGAATATATTCTTTCATATGCGAGACCTGGATCATGCATGGCTGTTGCCGATTCTTTGATAAACTCACATAGTAGTGAAAATGGAGGAAATGGGACATGAATGCGCTGTTTATATTTAGTTGCTTTGGTGATCCACTTTTACTGTGTGTTATAAGGTAACTTGTTAAAATTGGTTTTACACTAACTGAGGGATCGTAGTAACTTTGTAAATAACAGTATTTGCTTCTTTTGAAATATGTGATTTCCGACTATAAACTACAAAGTTCGTAAGCTCTCTTAGAATTACTTTCTGTAAATGTTGGAAACTTTGACAATCCTGTCTTCAGAGCTGCTTCTACCATTTCTGGTGAACCAAATATTTCATCCAATCTACTACATAAATTGTTGATTCCACAGAGAGGATTTATTTTATAGTTGAAGCTCATATCTACGCGTAATTCACAGATGTTAGACCTAGTCAGCGAATAAGGAGATGTAATTCCTCAAGTCTCAACACACAAATCTATAGCTAAACTTCCAAGTTTAATCAGTTTTTGGTATGTCAATGAATACCGTTATCCTCAATAGCAAAGGGTCTTTTTTCAACGTGTAGTTGGCTAAATGTGAAAACTGAACTTTCACTAGATAGTACATTTTTCACAAGTGACACAGGGGCTATGTCAGCATAAAGTTGCATAGAAAACTACTGATGAGTCACAGGTTGTTGTTGGATAGATGATGAATGAAGTCCATTTTTTCCAATTATGTTGGTTGTTGAGTACACAGCTCTTGGTGAAAAAGGTCTCGATTCTGGATTGAAAAATGTATCTTCTTGATTAAGAAAACCTACATCACACACAGAATCCGTACGAAAGTTTATGACATCATCAACACATGTTCTCTCTATTTCAATCTAAAGTCTCAGTCACCGATACTTTGTCACTATTTGTTTCAACAATATTTCTTATGACTGAAAGTCTTCTATCCGCTATGATATTTTCTTTTTGCATCATGAGTAGGTGAGGATTTGTTTCCAAGTATATCGCTTTCCTTGCTGTCTCGGATCTCCTTATCTGTTCTTCCTCATCTAATCTTGATTTGTGGAGTTTCGTCTCAGCTTCTTTTTTTTTTTTTTTTTGGCGACTACCATTATCGCCCTAGCACCTGCTTCAGCATTCTGTTTTAAAGTAATTGTTGAAGATGAAGAACTGCGGTTGGATTCTCCACTGGATGATTTGCTTCCAGCACAGTCAGACATATTACCTCTTGAAATTATAATATCGATGTGTTTTGTAACTGTTTCTGATTGCGACTAGAGAGTAGTAACGATCACTTTGTGATAAACAATTTCATTCTGACTTTCATGTATACTATTCTTTCTAAGAAAGCACAAAATTCGTATGATGTCCTTTTGTACTTCTTTGCTAACTATATCAGATGTTCCTTCACTAGAACATGTCCTATTTTATTGTCTCCTTCGTTCTTGGCTTTTTAAAAACAACACACACTGTTTGTTTACATGTTCTTCATAATAAACCTGTCATGAAAGTGTGACTTTTTTAGTCTTCTCTTAGATGTTTCCTCGTCTGTCGGAGATTCTACATATAATATTTACAAATTAGTTTTTACTGTACCGTCCAATCGCCATTATATTTCAGTGTATTACTTTACTGATTACGAAATCATGGTAAAGGCTGAAACAAAAACATTATACTCAATGACAATTCAGAAAAAGTGGTCATTATACATGAGTTGATGATGTAACATTATATAATGGAATGTTATAAATATAACTGACGGAAGTATGACTAAAAGTCACTTTCTTGAATAACACATGGTTAACAAAAATACACTTAAATCATTAATAATTGACAACAAGAAATTAACACAAGATAATGAAAAATTATGACACAACTATAATATTGGAAATGACTTCATAATAAATCTTTACTTTGAAAGTTTGAAAGACCTTTTTATGGGTGAAAACATAATACACAGTGCCTTCCCGCCAAATACCTCGATAACTTGCCAGTGTAAATAGTGACTGAAAATTTAAATTATTTATCTATAAATATAAACATAACCAAAACACAAAAATACTTGCACTGTGGGACTACATCACTGTTAATGTGTACGCTTGTACAAGGTTGACATGGTGTGTGTACAAGGGCTCAGTGCAAACCTTGAAAGCAACAAAGAGTAGAACAAAGGGGAATGACTTTCACAGAACAACAACTCGTTCCTAGACTTATTCTTGCAAAACACCACACTCCTATTTAAGTAAATCTTCTTTGAAACCATGTCTACCTGTTCAACATTCAATGAAGTTACTTTTCGCTGAAGTGGTAGAACAGAAATGGGTATTTTCTTAATTATCACTTACAAAAAATGATGAACTAAACGTATTGTTATGAACCATTGGGGGGCCAAGAAGATTATGCATTACACAATTTAGGCTAAAATGACCTGATTCCAAACACATTACATAATTACATAAGAGTAAATAGTGTCTATCAGTGCTAAATTCTAAAAAAGAAGAACAATCAGTGACGATATTTGTTTACAATCATTTTCTCTTTATTCTGTTGTCAAACTATTTTATATAGTTACTCATCAAATCTAAAATTCAGATATTGATATCTGTGTAAATTCCCATGAACATGAATTGTGCTCCTTTGTTAGCTGACCTGTTTCTATATTCATATGAAGCACATTTATTAAATAAAAATGTAGTTAAAAACAAACTTTGCCGTGTCTAGATATATACCATCTTATACGTAATCCACTAACGTGCTCTTTGTCTTCATCTTCTTTCAACTATAGTCCAGCTGGACATGTCATTACTGGTGATGTTGATATAGTTGAAAATGAGGACCCCAAATAGCTTATTCTGAAAGGTCCTAAATACAGAAAAGCTCGATCTTTCAACTGGCGACAGAACTTCATATCTATTATGATTTCTGTCAAAGATTACGCCAGACTATGGGCTAAACATGAAAAAGAAGAACTTGATACATTTTCAGAATGGGTTAAAAGCATAAGAGGAATATTGAAATCCCGCATTAGACAAATTAAAACAAAAGTACGTACCATATATCCTTCTGTATTTAGTAAACCAGAAATGATAAAAGAATTAGATAGGTTACATGAGGAATATGTATTGGTTCCAACTGACAAACCTTGTAACAACATTGTCTTTGTTGTAAGGCTCATTATTGCAACTGTATTTTAAACTAACTTGGCATTGCTTCCTCTTTTGGTAATCATACTTAGATTACAACTGCCATTTCAAAATATGAAATTCTTCAAAACCATGCTTCAGTTTTAAAGTTTTAGACACATTTAATATCCTAGTGAATGGGTCGAATGAATATGAGTTACCGTACCTATACTGGATTCCTAAACTACATAAAACCCCTTACAAACAAAGATACATTGCTGGATCCAGTAAGTGCTCTACCAAGTCCCTATCTTTGCTCCTCTCGAAAATAGTAGCAGCTGTGAAGGAGAAACTTCAGACTTACTGTGCGACTACATATGCCAGAAGTGGTGTCAATTAAATGTCGATTCTAAAAAATTCTAAAGAACTTTTAGTAAACTTGAAATCGCAAAACGTTTCCCAAATCAATAACATCAAAACCTATGACTTTTCAACACTTTACACGACCTTTCCGCACGATAAATTAAAGACTAGAGTTTTGACATCATATACAGTTGCTTCTTCAACAAAAATGGAAAACGGAAATATTCATATCTAGTGATCATTCATCCAAAAAATTCCTTTGTTAGACACCACTCTGATTCAATGCACAAGTACACTGAAGTTGAAAAAATATATGCTAGAGTTCGTCATTGACAATATCTTCGTGGTCTTTGGTGATCAGGTCTTCCAACAGTCCGTGGGTAATCAATGGGTACGAACTGTGCTCCTTTGTTAGCTGACCTGTTTCTATATTCATATGAAGCAGAATTCATTCAAAAACTTCTACGTGAGAATAAATAAATGCCTTGCTCTGGCCTTCAATTCGACATTTAGATATATCGACGACGTTTTGTCTATTAACAATAATAGCTTTCATTCATATGCCGAATTCACCCTGTGAACTCGAAATAAAAGACGCCACAGAGTCGTCCACTTCTGCTTCATACTTAGATATTTTATTGAAAGTAGACATTAACGGCAAACTGACAACTCTACTTTATGAGAAATGGGATGATTTCAGCTTCTCCATCGTCAACTTCTCATTTTCATGTAGCAACATTCCATTATTAACTGCATATGCTACTGACAAACAAGTTAATGGCACAGGGGTTTCAACCCTCTCAATTGAAGTAAGCATTTCGCAAATTCTATGGTTGTTATAACTATCTAGTTTGCCAATACAACCTCTCATTGGGTCAAATGTTGTCTGCTGTGTTTCATACCGATTGTAAGGCCGTTTATGGCACTTTGATTTTGACTCCGGATAACTCTGTCTACCTGATTAAGATATGGGGCTCACGGCGGGTGTGACCGGTTGACAGGGGATGTTTACTCCTCCTAAGCACCTGATCTCACCTCTGGTATATCCAGGGGTCCATGTTTACCGAACTATCTATGTTGTATTACTCATAGGAGTTATGAGATTGTCACTGTTCGTTATCATCACCTTTCATACATGCCTTTACAATGTATGTCCCCTTTCCCCAAGATGCTTCATACCAAATTTAATCAGAATTGGAATGGTGGTTATCAAGACAAAATGGAAAATGCTCAATTGTTATCGCGCGACGACGGACGCAGAACAATTATAATTGCAATTGAAAATAAATGTTATGTTTTTTTAAAACATGAGGAGATAAACGGCATACTTTTTTTATGAAACACTGACACGCTTCATGAAGTATGCTGATGTGTAGAATCACTGTCTACGCGCTAACGTATTTTCAAAACTGATTTATTTCTTGATCAAATAGTAGAAGATAGTGCCATACTCTTTAAAAAAGCGTTGATAGATTACATAATATCACATAACAGTGATATAGCTCATTATTATTGCGTGCAGTGTTACACATAGTGTATTTTAGTGATACATGTAAGATATTCTGTTTGGTGATGATATCGTAAATTTTCCAGGTGAATGACTTTCATACACGAATCAATATTGAAACAGCGCAGTTCACCACTTACGATGACGACAACATCTGATTAGAACTGAGGGGTTACTTTTAGTAATCAATGTTGTCGTTAATATTTTATTTGTTCTTTGATTTGAAATATACAATTGGACACATTTATATTGATAAAAAAAAGTGCTAACACGGGGTTATGTATTACTACATTGAGAATATCAATTAGTAATTTTCAGTTCAAAATTATTAAATCTGAATTGAAATTCTGCTATTAAGGATTGTCAAGTGCACTTCTAGTCGTATATTTGTGTTTTCTTTCTGTATCGGGAAATAAAATTCCCAATAACGATGACAAATCCAGATGACTACACCTATCAGGTTACTTGTGGTTCAACTAGCGTGCTGTCCTCAGCAAGACACCTAGGTTCTCCTCTTGTATGCCTATGCTTCCCCAGTTGTCAGTTCCAGAAATAAGTCACAGTATCAGATGACAAAGGAGGAGAAACACGACCGACATGACGAGGTAATACAAACTACTGGATCCCCAGTCAGGTGTTCTGCCAAAGTAGGAATCAGTACCTTACCATCGGTAATGGAATACGTCTGACCGAATGGTACTTTTTTGTAAAAACCGGTCAACCAACTTGACATATATTATACTTTGAAATGGGAAATCATTGTAAAGTTGAAGCATTAATTTGTCACTGAATGGAAATCAACTTCAGTATTTAGAAGATTTGTCTTTCGGAAGACGTCTTCTTAGATTTTTCCTTGCGTGACTATTATGCAAGTGGAATGCGGCGCTGAGGATTACCCTGATTTGAAATGCAATATTATATAAATATTGCATGTAGTTGAGGGTAACATTGAAAATGTTCACCCCGAGAAAACCATCGTCAACCGAGGCTTAGCCAATGGTCGTTATAACGATCTAGTTCGTCAATACAACCTATAATTGGGTTAAATGCTGTCTGACGTGTTCCATACCGATTGTTAAGCCGTTCTTGGTACACTGATTTTGACTGCGGATAACTCCGTTTACCTGACAAGGATATGGGGCTCACGGCGGGTGTGACTGGTCAACAGGGGATGCTTACTCCTCCTAGGCACCTGATCCCACCTCTGGTGTGTCCAGGGTCCGTGTTTGCCCAACTATATATTTTGTATTGTTTGTGGGAGTTATGAGATTGATCACTGTTCGTTATCTTCACCTTCCATACTGAATGTTATATAAACAACAAAGCAAGAAAACTTACGTCTGTTGACATTTGATCAATCACTGTCATGTGATATATCGTATGTCAATGCGGGTATTCGTGTTTATTACAAACGCTCAAATGTCATCGACTAACAATCTACGGCGAACCGTACGCGCATAAATTTTACGCATGTGATTTTTTTTTATAATATCACCCGCTGTCAAGTACTTTTACCCGTTGCTAGATACTATATCCCTGGACCGCGTGCTTTCTGTTCTCAGAGGGTAGCAATATGTTTTTTTCAAATGCTTATCGACCAATATCAGATTGAAGTATTTTACATGAAAGTATAATAATACCAATTAAGCTTGATAAAGTATCGGTTTATGAAAGGAACTAACAATTCTTATTAGACACTATTGGAAATGCAATTTCTTTCAATAACATCCTTCATTTTCTTGCTAACTAGCTAACTAGATCAGCGCCATTTAAAGAAGATTGTTATTCTACATAGAAATCATCCAGACGTTTGTGGGGAGCATACACAAACGTCTGAATGATCTAGATTATTGATCATGATGTAAATATACATACGAGTTATATACACCTATGGATATGCATGCAAGGCTACATGCACCCGTGGATATGCCTGCAAGGTTATATACACATCTGAATATACAAACATGGAATGTATGCACTTTTTAATATACATTTAAGGTTACATGTTACTATGAATATGCATGCAATGTGACATGCACATGCGAATATACATTCAAGGTTATATACACATGTAAATATGCACACAAGGTCACACACACCTGTGAAATGCACGTAAGATTATATGCACCTCCAAATATGAACTAAGGATACATGGACATTTGAACATGCATATACACATACGGTAATATGCACTGATAAATGTAGTTTTCAATTGTAAGTTTGACTCGGTATCAGCTTCATAAAAGAAAACCATTTCGTGACTACTGTGAATTTACAAATGCCGAAAGAAAAATACAAGTAATTGTCAAGTCTTGTGAAACTTGCCATTTGGAGATATGTATCCAGGGGTCCTTGTTTGCCCAGCTCTCTATTTTGTATTTCTTATAGGAGTTATGAGATTGATCACTGTTCGTTATCTTCACCTTTGATATGTATACAAGGAAATATTGGCCCCCGTTTTATTTTCGTTCTTTTCGCCTTTGTTGTCAGTGGGTGAATTTAAGATTGGGCGAAATTGTGTGGTTTTTTTTATTCATATCTCTCTGTACCACAACTTTGACTGGGCGAATATAAAACGGAGAGAAACCGTCAACAAGTTTTGAAAGGCGAAAATAAAACAGGGCAAACATAACCCCGTGTACAGCATAGTTTTTGGGCACACATGATGGATATACATAAAACGTGAGTGGGATATAAAGGGAATAAATGTTTCATTTTGAAGTCCCCAATAAATCGCAATTGTTATCTATTGTCGTAAAATAGATACCCTTATAATTCTCTTTTTAACAGTGCGGCATCTAACTCTGGACACGACAACGTCTTTACTTTTTGCTACCGTTATGAGACAATTAAAGTGCGTCTTGTCGAATTTTAGCGGTGTGTAATAGTCTGAGGTTGGGCTCACACACCCTTGTAGAATAATAGATATGTTTGCCCAACTATCTATTTTGTATTGCTTGTAGGAGTTATGAGATTGATCACTGTTCGTTATCTTCACCTTGCATAAGAACCTCAAAAGACAATAATCCTGTGAGAGAATGGTGAGATTTTTCCCTCCTATAATGTAACAAAAATCCTAACATAATCCTAGAGGATAACAAATTCTTAATAGGATAAATAATCCCATAATTTTCAATAGTATAATTAATCCTATTCAAAATGTTTTAGGAAATTATTTTCTATATTGTACGTTGGAAGGATAAAATATCCCATGCATGAATATTACACAGAGGTTGTAATCCCATTAACAGTCTGACATTAGGATTATTCTCCTAATTTGAATTTTGACTGTTTTACTTTATACTCTGTAATTCAGTGTGCATTATCCAAAAATCAGTAAAAATATAGTATATTCTCAATGTCAGGAAGGGGGGGGGATAAAGGTGTCCCCTTGGCCCCATCTTAACTAGGATATAGTACTTCCTATGCATATCTGTTAGATAATGGATGTTGTTAACTTAACCAATTCAAATATTGAAATCAAATTCTCAATGATGTTACAACATGAGATTGATTTAATAATGCTGCACCAACCCATTACTCCTTGATCTATCATTCGACATTGTCCACATACGCAAATGCGTCATCAATCAATGCATTGGAAAATATTCTAATTGAAATCGTCGTTCCTGGAGATAACTGCATATTTCTTCAACACAATTTTAAAAATGATTTTCCTACTTTTGTTTGTTTCAATGCCGCGTTTTTGCATCTCGGTAACGATGACTGACACACAAACCGCACACTTTCGGGGAAACATCTCGTATTCTGGACGTTTTACCTATCGGGGAAATATATCTCATTCTGAGAAGTCTTTCTTGATATCGGAGTTAGCATTAGGAAAAGCAGACGTATCTCTTCGCTATTGTGCTGCTGAATGTCACAGCAATTTGGACTGCAATGCTGTGGACATGTGCTCATCTCCGACAGGAAATGTCTGTCGATTGAGTCGTAAAATAACAACGTCCCTGACTACTGGAAAGGATACTTGCTCTCGTTATGAATTGGTAAGAATAGATATAGCAAAAGCGTTTAAATGGACTACCAAGTAATCAGAGATAATAAAAAATTGTGTGAGTTTCCTTTTCAATGAGATAGTTACAGTCATTAAATTCTTTTGAATAGTTTGACTATGGTCACCTAAATATTGGTAAAGTTCGTCTTAAACATATTTAACATTAGTATGAATATATATACATCAAATTATATCAATTATCGTTTGCCTGACAAAATTTTATAAATTCCTAAGGAGAAAGTCAATCACATGTACACGTTCTATTCGATAGAATGTAGGGTGATATCATTTACTCCAAACAACAATCAAATGTCATACACAGGACTTATTTCATATTACTCTTGCGCTAATTCGTTTTAGTGTACATTGCAAATCCAATGTTTGTGTGACTTCATCACGTGACATGCACTAAAACACATATAATCACATGTCTTAACATTGTTTCGTTTTCTATGGATAAACTGTGGACTACTTGGTTATGAATTTCTTCTTATTTGCATTAAAAGGAATAGTCTGACTTTGTATGCAATATACCGCTTATCAGACTTTTGAACCAAATTTTAACTCCCATCAATCTGACCCCGTGAGCATCCGGGTTAGAATAGGTCTTCAGTGCCCTTGTTTGTCATAAAAGGCGACTAGATGGGGCGGTTCTTTGGATGAGACCACGGAAATCGAGGTCCTGCGTCATGTGCAGCAGGTGTTGCACGATAAAAACCCTTCCTTGCTCAAAGGCCATAAGCGCCGAGCATATGCCTCAATTTTGCAGCCCTTCACCAGCAGTGGTGACATTTCCATATGAGTGAAAAATTTTCGGGTGGGACATTAAACAATATCTTACCATTCCATCTGAAAACCCGGGTTATAACGGTATATGCTAACAAAGAGGGTAGTGTTAAGCAAAGCAACGCTGATTATAATACAAATCATTTCATTGTCATTTTGATGAATAGAGATTTCATCTTTAAGGAACACATGTGTGGATGGGATTCCTACTTTGATCGACGAAAGAAAGCTTGCCAGTGCGCTATAGGTTGGTATTGCATGATCATAATAATTCAGATAATCCTAAAAATGTCGATTATATATTCAATAGGGAAACAAATTTTGTTCAAATGAATATAACGTTGATATTATCCAAGGTTGTTGGATCGCAGCTAATCGGAAGGCATGGGATAATCCCATCAATAATGATATAGTAATATATTTTATTTCAACATCTCTCTTTTCTAAATAAAAAAGAGAGATATCAAAGTTTGTACAGATCTGTCTAATATATATATATATATATATATATATATATATATATATATTGCTTGTTGGTTAACTTATAATTATAGTGCATTTTACACGGCTGTAATTAATTTACAATTAATAACTAAAGGATACCCATAGTATAATACCACAATGGAATCTAATTTTATTATAAGGACAAAGTGCAGAGCAAGAGAAATGACAGAGGTCTTTATTGATATTATCAAGTTTGGAATCAATGTCTGCGTTTAAGAGACATTTTGTAAAATGTGCTGCTCTGCAAATCGAAATTAAACTGTCATTGTATACCTATGTGCTGCATAGTGATAGATACCTTCATGTTTACATAGAGTTTGTATTTGTAGGAGAGAGATATCGATCCTTAAAACATTGTTACAATCCTTCCTAATGTGAACTTTGTGTATGTTGATATATGCATGGAGTTGACGATAATGAAATCCTGCTTATGTCAATACACGTGTCAGTACTATTTGATATTCATTTGTTAGTACTTTTTAATTTTCACGTGTCAGTACTTTTTAATAGTCATGTGTCAGTACTTTTTGATATTCATTTGTCAGTACTTTTTAATATTCATGTGTCAGTACTTTTTGATATTCATTTGTTAGTACTTTTTAATAGTCATGTGTCAGTACTTTTTAATAGTCATGTGTCAGTACTTTTTGATATTCATTTGTTAGTACTTTTTAATTTTCACGTGTCAGTACTTTTTAATAGTCATGTGTCAGTACTTTTTGATATTCATTTGTCAGTACTTTTTAATATGCATCTGACAATACTTTTTAATATTCATTTGTCAGTACTATTTGATATTCATTTGTCAGTACTTT
Organism: Ostrea edulis; assembly: GCF_947568905.1. Classification (NCBI taxonomy): domain Eukaryota; kingdom Metazoa; phylum Mollusca; class Bivalvia; order Ostreida; family Ostreidae; genus Ostrea; species Ostrea edulis. The sequence goes on from NC_079170.1 coordinate 44,902,946, forward strand.
TTAATATTCATGTGTCAGTACTTTTTGATATTCATTTGTTAGTACTTTTTAATAGTCATGTGTCATTACTTTTTAATAGTCATGTGTCAGTACTTTTTGATATTCATTTGTTAGTACTTTTTAATAGTCATGTGTCAGTACTTTTTAATAGTCATGTGTCAGTACTTTTTGATATTCATTTGTCAGTACTTTTTAATATGCATCTGACAATACTTTTTAATATTCATTTGTCAGTACTATTTGATATTCATGTGTCAGTACTTTTTAATATTCATGTGTCAGTACTTTTTGATATTCATTTGTTAGTACTTTTTAATTTTCACGTGTCAGTACTTTTTAATAGTCATGTGTCAGTACTTTTTGATATTCATTTGTCAGTACTTTTTAATATGCATCTGACAATACTTTTTGATATTCATGTGTCAGTACCTTTTAATATGCATCTGTCAGTACTTGTTGATAAAGGGCGAAGCTCTCTCATGGTCCGAAGGCCCGTGAGAGCGGAGCTCTCCCTACAGGTAACACGTATATACATGTTTAAAATAAAAATATAGAAAACTAATGAAAAATTAAACCATACTTATGGAACTTGAAAAGTTTGGTCCCAATGAGGTCGATTCGAATACTAGCGCGTGGAAATGTATTTCTCCATTTTGACTCTCGTGTACCCAAGTTCACGTCGTCATGAGATGTTATATAAAATCCATAAAAACATGTAAATCTTATTTTCTTAAGCGTATATAGGCCTAATCACTCATCGATTAACGCGATTGTAGATCATGTCTCCTATGTTTGTCTATTTGCTAAATACCGACGCTGAATATGACGTCACAATGCACTGTTTGCATCAGTTGCATAGAGTTCCCCGCGTTCGATGAATTGGCGGATCAAAATGTCTAAAGTTAGAATACTTTGATTGAGCTCTGTCCTCACACGTTAGGTGCTAATATTTCGAGATAATTTGTGTCCTGCTATTGCTCTAGATACTAATGTCATTATTTTTTTGCTTCGCCCTAAAACACGGTCACGCAGTAAGACATATTATTTTAATATTCATGTGTCAGTACTTTCTATCATTCATGTGTCCTTGTCCATGTAAATGCATCTAATTGGTGACATTCGTCCGTGATAATTCTACTTCCTGTGTTCATTATCAAGAAAGGTAATTCTTAATAACAACAGTGTATCATGAAATAAATATCCTAAAGTAAAATCACAACTTGAACTAATGGTACCTTAACAGATCCGTGGACATTTATTGCACTTCCTGTGAAATACTTTGATAACCTACCTAAATCTTACATACGGGTGTAAATTAGTCGGTTTTAATTTGCAGAAAGATAAATGCTGATTTCCAGTGCGATATTAATAAATAATTAAGAATACGTTTTCCAACAACATCAATATTTAAAATCTTCTTTTTTTTCAAAAAAGGCAAAACAAGCTTTACTGCTTGACTATTGAACATACCCCCAAAAAGATATATCTGATAGCGTACTTTAAGGGTCACATCTCATTGAACCCTCGGTTTCCCTCGTAACCAGAATACGTGTATTTGTCTTTCATTTTGGTCTCTTTAAAAGTTAGTATTTTGCAAAATTGAAATGATCTGTCGTTAGGTCGAATGCGGTATGACGTGTTTAATTTCATCAAAAATTGTTAGACCGTTCTTTACATACCAACATTGACTACAAAATTCTTTGTTTACCTTATCAAAGCTGTATTGTCCGAATTACGACATCGTTTTCTATCTCGTAAAAACGCTATTAAATCACCGCACTATGTAATTATGAGGCTGTATGACATATCATACATTATTTCACATGTTTTAACCAAAATTATTTGATTTTAAATCGATGTTTACAAATAACCGCGTCACTACCATTTGAAGTGACAGTCACGTGACCAGTTCAAACTTTCAAATCATCGGTGGTCTTATCTGTGTAAAGCTGTGTATTTTGTTACAACAGTACCGTGTCATAAATTTAATAGAAGTAAAAATGTCAAATACATCTTAGTAATTCATTGTTTTACGCTCTTTCAACCTTAAAACTAAACAGTTGCGTATGAGTTAATACATCATCTTGGGATTCCCTTTTCGAGCGTGGGTATATTGATAGACGTCTAACACTGTATAATTTATGTGTTATCTGGAACACCTCTGACCTTTGACCGAAGGCTCTTTCACCCGAGGTTTTCCGATGATTTATATATGTACCACATTATATTTACTTTCTAAATAATATTCTCACTGTTTTCTTTTACATGCTGATGTTTTCAAGCATATAATTAAGGGAAAGTTAATGACTTTATAAAGTAATTAATCTGCTTTAAAGTAATCAAGTACAGAAATAAGACATGAACATCGGGTCATACAGCTTTAAGATATACTCACTACAGATGTTAATGGTCGACAGGGGGAGGGGGTGGACTTACTCCTTTTAGTCACCTGATCTAGTGTGTTTGGTATCTTCACCTTTTTCATTAATAATGATTGAGAAACTTCTTGGTTTGTACTGATATCAAGCTATTTATTTTATGTTTAAATCTTATACACTTATATATATATAAATCTTCTTATATATACACAAGTGTTGTTATATGATATTTCGATGGAGAGACACTGACTATCCGCGATGCTAATGAGAGTATTGTTTGTGGTGACTTTGAATATCCATTATTTTCATGACTTTCCGTATAAATGTAAATACACATGTACATGTATCTATAATGAATAAACACAATGATATTGAGAGAGAGAGAGAGAGAGAGAGAGAGAGAGAGAGAGAGAGAGAGAGAGAGAGAGAGAGACCATGTCATGTCAAAAGTTTATTCTGGCCAAATTCTTCTTTGATTTTAATATGATTACTGTTAAGACACCCGGGTGATGATTATAGGTGCATATGAAGATTCTGCTATATTCTAAACGTCCGGAACCAAATACTTTAAGATGTTTCAGACGTTTTCTAATTTGAAATTATAAGTGCATTTATTTGCTCACCTTTATTTAAGAATGTGAATGTGATGCCGTTTTACCCTCTGCTGGCAACGTGATGACTCACACTGTGAAACTAGATGGTCAGGTGTTCTCAGCCAACTGCATGAACTCTTCTGGACATATTTGGACGGTAATTATAGTTCAAAAAACCAACATTATCATATCTTCACCATAACATATTTTTAAACAGTGACTCGTGTAATGTACTACAATCCATTCCACGTCAGCCGCCGTACATTTTGCATGAATAGTAAAGTTATTACTCAAAGGAGTTGCAGACCTGAAAATTCCTGATTTTTATTTCTCTACATGGACAGTTATTCTTGGAAATTAGTTCAGTAGTTTCAGAGAAGTTAGGAATCGAAAAAGTTTACAAAAATATCTACGTGAGAAGAAAAAACCTCTTGCTGTGGCCTTCAATGCCACATTTAAATGAAAGGTGAAGATATCGACGACATTTTATCTATTAATAATACTGATTTTCATTCATATGTCGATTCGATATATCCCTGTGAACTCGAAATGAAAGACACCACAGAGTCGTCCACTTAGATGTACTTAGATATGTTATTGAAAATAGATATTAATTGCAAACTAACAACTCAACTTTATGAACAACGGGATGATTCCAGTTCATCCATCGTCAATTTCCCATATTCAGGTAGCAATATTCCATTATCACCTGTATAATTAAGGTGTTTATATATCTCAACTTATTCGATACGCAAGAGCTTGTTCTGTGTACAGTTAGTTTTAAATCGAAACAGGCTACTGACAAGCACGTTGCTGGTGTACGGGTTTCAACAGTCTCGTTTAAAGTAAGCATTTCGCAAAATACATGGTCGTTATCACAATCTAGTTTGTCAATACAACCTATCATTGGGTCAAATTATGTCTGACTTGTTTCATACAGATTGTTAGACCATTCTTGGCACACTCATTTTTGACTACGAATGGCTCCGTTTACATGTACCTCATCACGATATAGGGCCCACGGTAGGTTTAACCGGTCGACCGGGGATGCTTACTCCTCTTAGGCACCTGATTCCACCTCTAGTACGTCCAGGGGTCCGTACTTGCCCAACCCTCTATTTTGCATTGCTTATACAAGTAGGAGTTGTGAGATTGAACACTCCTTGTTATCTTTAACTTTCATATATAGATAATTTTGACAATTTATAATTGTAAAATTTTGTTAGATGATACAGCGCAGAGTTGACGGATCTGTAAACTTCTACAGAGGTTGGGCAGAATATAAAAGTGGATTTGGTGACCTCATCTCCGAGTTTTGGATAGGTGAGTCAATGTTTATTTAATGCCAAATGATCGTTTGAAAAATAAGATAACACAGTCTTACATATAATAACACAATCATAATACGGGTGAAAATATACAACAACGAAAAACCATGAAGCCCATTAGGAGAAACAATTCACATGCAAATAACTTCGTTCATGTACTTAGACTAAAATTATTTTTGAAAATAGAAGCTGTTCGTTGTCTCCCTACGGAATCTTATGATAACGGACAAGGTTTTTTCTTAACCTGCTGAGGTAAAGTATTGCATTCTTGAGATTGCAAAAACTGTCATTAACTGAACTTTTCAGATAGCGTATATTATAACCCCTGAAGCGTGCTAATACACCAGTGGAACGGTGAACGAACGCTGAAGCGTTTGCAAAGAATTATTTTGTTTTGGGAACGCTGAGCGGTTGGAACGGAACGGTTCTTAGGTAGAACGGAACGCCTTGAGATTGGGAACAAATGGTTCTTATTGAGAACGTAACGCTTTGGTCCAAGATGGGAATGAACGATTTCGCCTCTATTTCATATTCTGCAATTCGGACACTTTCGGTACTTTTCATTCATACATTCGCATTGCGGGAAAGAGAAAAATTACTTGTCAAAATAAAAGTTTAATTTGATCAAAATTCTAACAAGAAAAAAAAAATCTAACAAGAACATGAAATTAATTTTAAGGTTGATCGATCCTCGCGTGATGTCATAGGTTTTTGCAAAAATCTTAATAAATTAAACTTTGCGCATGATAGAAATATATCTTTCTGAGGAATTTTATTCACTGGATATAATAAAAAATCTGGTAAACTATTAATACTGAAAAAGTTTATATTTTCCATAGATAATCAATTATTTATGATTAAAATAATTTTGTCAAGGGCAATAATTCCTATGCTGGAATTTCCTCTACTGGATGTCTATCATACACTGATTTACCTAATATCCACAATTAATCTATACATATTTATGAATTATCTGTTTTTTAAAACTGTTGATATTTAAATTTTGTCATTTCAACAAGTTTTTATTTATTTTTATTATTCAGTTTAAGGAAAAAATGTGTGATTTTCTGATGTTGATGTATACTTCTGTTTTTGTATGTCTGACATCTTTAAAAAGGTGGCAACATATATATTTTCTTTGGTTATTAATTAAATTAAACTATATTTAGTGGAAATTAATAAAGTTTTCCCACTTTTAACCATTAATATTGATAAGTCACGTGAGGATGGAGCTACCTTAATTTTCCAATATTTCCTCCTTGTATTAGACCAAGAGCTGTACGCTTTGATGGAACGAAAGGTTCAAAATGAGAACGGAACGCTTTCTACTGGAAGCGAAACCTTTTAAAGTGGGAAAGTAACACCAAATAGTAATGTAACGGTTAAAATGGTGTAGTAGAACGCTTCTAGGTATGTACTTAAAAAATCAAGAGTAGTAAATTTGTCAGTGCATGCTGTTGTGCATACAACGGAGTATAACTGTACCGCCAAAAATATCTTGATTTCTTTATCACCTGCATATGGTGTTTATGTCCCAAAACTGATTCGATACATATCTTGGGTCAAATGTTGTCTGACGTTTTTCATACCGCACATCCTGAAAGTAGGGTTGATTTATTTGGATAAAATGCACAGCATACCCCAAAAATTGTCTCAGAAAGAAGCATCCCCTATGTTCATTTCCCAGGAAAACAATGATGAAATGAAATCAAAAAAAATTATAAACATAAATGATATACTAAAAATGAATACGTCTTACATTGCATGTTGATATCCTTTTCGTCGTTTTCATGCTAGTGTAACCGCCGCGGTGGTCCAGAGGTTGGATCGTTCGTCCCGCATGCGGAAGGTCGGGGTTCGAATCCCGGCCGTAACATATCAAAGTCACTAAAACAGGTAGTGACAGTTCCATCGCCAAACGCTCGGCATCAGGAGTGAATGTCACGGGTCCTCGGAGATGACCTTAAAAACGGATGTCCCGTGTCACAGTAAGTGTGGCACCCTAAAGGAACCCTCACTCCTCAATGCGCCTAGCATAGGCCTAACTTTAAAAAAAAAATCGAGAGACGTTAGACAAGATCCAATCAATCAATCAATCATGCTAGTATACTTGAACAAAAATAAACGTAAGTCTGTATGTGTTAATGTTGTAGCATATTGTTTTAGCTATTTGCAATTAATACGATATCCTTAATTCAGCTGAACAAATTTATAAACGGCTATCCAGATAAATAGTTGGTATCGACAGCCTTTCATCTCTTGAACTTAGCTATCTGTGTGCACCGAGTGTGACTGATGACGTAGGTACATTTTTACCCTGTCATTCTGAGTTTTTTCTACTTGACCATCTCTCGATTAAAACGTCTGCGTATTCGACTAGACTATCCGAGTAAATTGACATCCGTTCTTCGATATGATGCACATCTGTTCTTCTATAAGATATATGTACATATATTAAAATACAGTATAGTTTACGATAATGTTGTGTCATTTTGACGTTACTTTATGCGACGGCATCAACAAGTAGGATATGTCATGAACTCATTATTAAAATAATCCACCTTATTTCGCCATATGTTTCAAGATTCTTTAAACAACTGTGTACTATGATTTTATTTGAAAAGTTTATTTGACTCACTCCGAAAGTTTTTATCAATTGTAGATGTTTCAATGCAACAAATACTACGATTTGAAGGACAATTAGCGTAATTGCATTTAGTAATTACAGAGCAACCCGATATCCCATTATCACCTGCATTTCTTGTTTACATCTCTCAAATGATTCAATTTGCACAGCTTGTTCTGCGTATGATCAGTTTTTAAATCGGGACAGGCTACTAAGGTGATCTAGTTTGCCAATATTGTCTACCATTGGGTTAAATGTTGTTTGACGTGTTTCATATCGTTCTTGGCACACTGATCTTGACTACAGGTTACACTGTTTACCTGATCAAGACATGGGGTTCACGGCGGGTGTGACTGGTCGACAGGAGATACTTACTCCTCCTAGTCGCATGGTTCCACCTCTGGTATGTCCAGGAGTCCGTGTTTGCCCAACTCTTAATTTTGTATTGCTTGTACGAATTATGTGATTTATCACTCTTCGTTATCTTCGCCTTTCATATTTATTCAATTTTACCGTTCAACATTTTGTTTGTGTTTACATTTGGATTCAATTGCATTGTTTTAATCTAACTTAAATAAATATCAATTACGTACATGGCGCCGGATAAATATATGTATATTTCTGCAATAAATATGTGTTTAGCGAAGGCACAAGACTAAACAATGTTTCATTGGATTGAGTAAAAAGAGCATGGGATTCATTCAGACGTTATGGGAATATAAAAAAAAACCTATCTTGAATTTGTTTTTAAATCCAAGACATGGTAATGGGACTGAGAGTGAACCTTATAACACGTGATAAGGTTTACAAATAATTTATACACGATTTGACACTGTGACAATGAAAAATCTAACTAAAAATTATCTTGCAAGTATTAATCAATATTTTAGCATTTGCATGTGTATCTATTTATATCAATTTGGTTTTTTTTTTTAAATGATAATAATTTTATATAGCAAATCCTTCAGTGCATCAGTGCATTAGTATTTATGCAAAAGAAACAGTTTGAATTTTATATCATAATCATTGTCTCTGGCCACGTCTGGAGTCCGCATGGGAGATGGTCGTGTATTTTGGCATCCCCTTCTGCTTTTTACTCATTTAGTCAGAGACATTATGAAACCAATCTTTGGTTTTCGCGTCTAACAAATCATTCTACAATTCTGAATGAAAATCGTGCTGTACTACTCGAACACCTGTTCCACGATTTGATGATGGAAATAGTAACCAATGACTAGTTATTATATGTTTTAGAGAAGACCATGCCATAGAACACGTGTTCCGGTATAGGAGATTATATAAACAGAAAAATATTACAGAGACGAAACAACAGGGGAGCTTGGCCCACACATTCTTTTGAAAATGTAGTTTTCCAATAATTCTACATACGAAGTTCGATTTATTAGTCCCACTTATTTTGATGGTAGTAGTGAATTCTTGTGGAGATGTAAGAGGGAAACAATTAGAGTAATGGATCAGTCGACATCGATTACAAATGCATTCAAAGTTGTTTGGTCCAACCGAAATGTTTTCTTTAGAAATGTACTGTTATTTTGATTGGCAATCACCGTTAATGCTCTGCGTTCACCGGGTTTGTCCTTTTGGAACACACAATGGAAGCGAATACTTTATCTTTTAGTTTACAGATAAGTTATAATTAGACATCTAACCACTACATTGCTCATCTATCAACTAGTAACTTTTTCACTTTTATGGCAGGGTAGATTTGACATTTCATTGACATATATTATGACGCGACCTCTCCTACCGTTATATGAGTTCGCTTTTATGAGAAACATGTATCTCATAAAAATACATGTACTGCAGCATGTATATATATATATATATATATATATATATATATATATATATATAAATATTGAAAATCAGAATGACACATTCCATAAAAAACAATCATTTACTGCTAGCGCTTTCTCCATGTCTACATGGTTCATCAGGCAGTTCAAATATGTATACAAAAATTGTTTAGTAACGTCTTTGTTATGACGTCAATTAAACGAGTCCTTTATGACGTCATAATAACGTTAACCGGTAGCGTTTGGTAATTGACTATTTTGTAAAGATATTATGCTAAATTGTATTTCAATTATTCAAATAATTATTTTCTATTAACGTAGTTCCACACTCCTGTGACGTCATAAGATTGTGCAAAGTCAATAAGTTAATGACTGGAACATACATTTTTTTGGAGTCTTTTTCAATAGTTATTGTAAAAAATCTTGTTAGCCATAAAATATTTCAAAAGTCTTAGTTATATTTGAATAGTGAATGATGCGTTTCAAAATATTGAATCCAAGGACAATAACTCTGTTTTCATTAAATTATTTATCAAGTCCATTATGCAATAGATTACCTATATTTTTCACAAACATTTTACCAAGGTGATAAGGAATTATTATCTGTGTCTTTTCATGAAATTACATAAAATTTTAATCCATGAGTGGTTTTGAATAGCTCAGTTGTATGGTGCCAGACTTAGGGTTTTTATGGGAGTATACATACTCTGGAAGCTATAGATTTGAAATTATTAAGGAAAGGTATGGATTTTTTTTTCATAAATAACTATAACAGATGTACATTTATTAATATAAACAGAAAAAAATGATATGTAAACCATGCTATAAGGAAATTGTATCCATATTTGTTTGTTTTTTAACATTTTGGAGAATAAGGCTAATTCAATAATTTTGTACTTATACTACTAAAACTTGATGAACATATTGAAAATGACATGTGTTTTAGTTATTGACATGTTTCCTGATAAATAAATGCAGTTCAAAATTTTTGTTGTTGTTTTTATTTTAAAATAACAACAGATAACTGTTTCCAATGAATTTCATAAAAATCTACATAGAGGTACATTACTTCAGTAGTGTCTGTAATGAAAATAAATCTGGAAATCCTTAACTAATTTGCCTTTTCTCATTACTCTGAATGTTAATCTATTGATTCCAAACAAAAAAATGCTACCTAAACCCCAAAAATCCAGGACTAAGGACCCACCTTAAGGCTTGGATTGAAAAGTTTAATAAAATAGTCCTCTTTGGCTTTGCCCCATGTAGTGAACATTTTGCAGAATGCGGGGGTGGTAAATTTAAAGTGTTCCCGTTCTTTAAAATGTGGACTGAAAATGAAATAACTCGCAAAGCCAAAGAGGACTATTTTATTAAACTTTTCAATCCAATTCAACTTCTAATATATATATATATATATATATATATATATATATATATATATATATATATATTATATATATATATATATATATATATATATACACTAACTTGATACGCAAGAGTTTGGCCAGTTTTGAAATCGAGGCAGGCTATTGATAAACAAATTGATGGTGCAGGGGTTTCAACACTTTCGGTTCACGAAAGTCGAAGATAACGTACAGTGATCAATCTCATAACTCCTACAAGCAATACAAAATAGATAGTTGGGCAAACACAGACCTCTGGACACACAAGAGGTGGGATCATGTACCTAGGAGGAGTAAACATCCCCTGTCGACCGGTCACACACGCCGTGATCCCTATGTCCTGATTAGGTAAACGCAGTGTGCCAAGAACGGCCTAACAATCGGTATGAAACATGTCAAGCAGCATTTGTGTATCGAATCAGTTGAGAGATATAAATACCATATGCAGGTAATAATGGAATATTGATAGATAAAAATGGGAAGTTGACGATGGATCATCTGAAATATTCGCGTTTGTCATACAGTTGAGTTTTCAGTTTGCTGTTAATACCTACTTTCAATAAAATAGTTAAGTATGAAGCAGAAGTGGAAGATTCTGTGGTGTCTTTTATTTCGAGTTCACAGGAATGTATCGAATCGACATAGGAATGAGTTACCATTGTTGATAGACAAAACGTCGTTGATATATCTAAATGTCGAATTGAAGGCCACAGTAAGATATTTCTTCTTCTCGCGTATAGGTTTTTGAATAAATTCTGCTTCATATGAATATAGAAACAGGTCAGCTAACAAAGGAGCACAATTCGTGCCAATGGGAATTCCAACAGAGTGTTGGAAGACCTGATCAACAAACACCATGAAGATATTGTCAATGAGGAACTCTAGCATATTTTTATTTCAACTTCAGAGTATTTGTGCGTGGAATCAGAGTGATGTTTAACAAAGTAAGTTTTTGGATGACTGATCACTAGATATGAATATTTCCTTTTTCCATTTTTGTTGAAGAAGCAACTTTCTATGATGTCAAACAATCTAGTCTTTAATTCATCGTGAGGAATGGTCGTGCATAGTATTGAAAAGTCATAGGTTTTGATGCTACTGATTTGGGAAAAGTTTTCCCATTTCAAGTTTTCTAAAAGGTCTTTAGAAGTTTTTAGAATCCACATTTGATTAACACCACTTCTGGTATATGTAGTCGCACAGTAACTTTGAAGGTTCTCCTTCACAGCTGTTAATATTTGCGTGAAGAGCAAAGAGAGGGGCTTGGTAGAGCACTTACTGGATCCAGCAATGTATCTTTGATTGAAAGGGCTTTTATGTAGTTTATTGTCAACATTTAGCAAATTATTTGATGGAAACAGCGATATAGTTTACTAATACAACCTATCATTGGGTCAAATGCTGTGTGACATGCTTCATACCGATTTTTTGGCCTTTCTTAGCACACTGATAACACACAAATAACTATGTTTACCTGATCAATATATAGGGCTCACGGCGGGTATGACCGGTCGACAGTGGATTCTTTCTACTCCTAGGCACCTAATCCAACCTCTGGTATATCCAGAGGTCCGTGTTTGCCCAATGCTCTATTTTTCATTGCTTTTAGGAATTATGAGATTTATCACTCTTCGGTATCTTCACCTATGTGTAAATTTGAACAACCCCCTTACGGATCCCTTCTTTCCCCGGATAATAATGATATTTAGACATGAACAAATGTGAGTTTAAATTAAATGATGATGCTTGCATATTTAAAATTTGACATAGCATACCCCTGTGATTCTTAAAAAGACACATGAAAATACATGTATCATATATATTACACGGTGGGTGTGACTCGTCAACACGGAATGTTTACTCCTCGTAGGCACATGATGGCACTTGATCACATTTCGAATGTGCCCAGAGGTCCGTGTTTGCCCTACACTTAACGTAGTATGCTTTATAAGAATTATGAAATGAATCACTACAATCTTCACTTTTTCATATATTTTTATATAAAACTTTAAACCCCTTTTGTAGTCTAGACCCTGGAGTCATGATGTGAAGAGACTTGAAACTGCATTACACGGGGGTGCTTGCATATCAATTTGACATATCATAAACTTGCAGATGTTGAGATTTTAAAAGAATGTTCCTAGATATTCTTAAGTAATTCCTTAACCACTACTGTGGTCCCAACTTTCAATGCAGGCCAGGGTGGGATGAAACTGGTATTTACACTGTGTGTGTGTATTTGGCAAATTGTAATCTTCTATTTCTTCAGATTTTACAATTTACGATTTCCATGTGGACCCAATGATTTGGAATACAAACTAAATCTTGGGTTTATAAGGAAGCTTCTACACAAGTTATGGTATTCTTTTTACTTTTGAATTGAAAATGGACATAGCCCTTCATTTCAAGAAACATCGATCTCATTTATGCAAGATATTTTATACTAAATGTGGTTAACATTGGCTTAGGGGTTCAGAGTAAAAAGTTGAAAATATTAGGTATACAGACAATAGACGACAGATTGCGGACAACAAGCAGATGACGGACAAAATGTGATCAGGTAAGAGTGTCCATCAGGTAAATACAATGATAGTGAATGCGATATTATGTGCACAAATACCTATGTTATTGTATGTTCCTTATCCATGTACAGGTGTCAGTGGCGTTCCTTCTGCTAAAACGAAACCAAAAGATGTCGATAAACATATGTAGGCATGCAACAAAATTTAGGTCACTCGAATCAATCACTAAGTCAGGTGTCAAGATACTATTCATTTCCATTGTCTTGCCTTCGAAAGTCGTGCATAACACTTTCAGAATAGTTTCACTCTTTTCCGCGCCTTATCCTCATTACAAAATACAAAAGGTAGAGGACATACCAATCACAATCATTCTTCCAGGTCACACGATGTGAAAGCGGACTGAACCAAGGTCATTCAACAAATGTCAAAGTAACTTTTTAAAAAATATTTCTCCTGATCTTAACGCTATAACGGGGAAATTTAATTTCATACATGTCATAAAGGTAAGTTCTAGTTGGGGGTTTGCCATTGAACCACAATATTAAAGATATAGTATTCAAGGCCTATAGTTTGCCATAATTTTGAACTATGGTCATTTGGCCAAACTCTATGTACCCCCCCCCCCCCACAAATTAAAATATTTATCCCAGCCTTAAATTTGTAATTAAACAAATCTCTTTGAACCTCAAGAACACCGAGTTCTCATCATGATGAATATAAAGATTAAGAAATACCTTGCGTAGACAGTTGTTCATTTTTTGATGTTCTTGGTGCTGAAATGAATAATATAAAAAGTTTCATTGAAATTTGAAAAGTGTAGATAACGAACAGTGATCAATCTCATAACTTCTATCAGCAATACAAAATAGATAGTTGGGCAAAAACGGGCCCCTGGGTAAAAGGCGAAGATAACGAACGGTAATTAATCTCATAACTTTTATAAGCAGTACAAAACAGAGAGCTGGGAAAACACTGACACCTAGGTATACCAGAGGTGGGATCAGGTGCCTAGGAGGAGTGGTCATTCCCTGTCGACCAGTTAACCCGCCGTGAGCCCTATATCTTGGACAGGTAAATGGACTTATCCGTAGTCAAAATCAGTGTGTCAAGAACGGCCTAGTAATGGGCATGAAACAGGTCAGACAACATTTGACCCAGTGATAGGTTGTATTGGCAAACTAGATCGTTATAACGACCATAGTATGCGAAATGCTGATTTTAAACGAGACTGTTTGAAACCCTGTACCATTAACTCATTCGTCAATAGCCTGCTTCGATTTAGAAAATGGCCATACGCAGAAAAACCTCTTGTGTATCGAATCAGTTGAGAGATATTAACACCATATATAGGTGATGATGGAATATTGCTACATAAATATGGGACGTTGACGATGGAGAAGCTGAAATCATCCCGTTTGTCATAAAATTGAGTTGGTAATTTAATATCTACTTTCAATAAAATATTTAAGTATGAAGCAGAAGTGGATGACTCTGTGATGTCTTTTATTTCGACTTCACTGGGATATATTGAATCGACATATGAATGAAAATTATTATTGTTAATAGATATTTCATTGTCGATATATCTAAATGTCAAATTGAAGGCCACAGTAAGAGAGTTTTGTTCTCACATTGAAGTGATTGAATAAATTATGCTTCATATCAATATAAAAACAGGTCAGCTAACAAGAATGCACAATTTGTGCCTATGGAGATTCCAACAAACTGTTGGAAGATCTGATCTCCAAACACCATGAAAAGATTGTCAATGAGGAACTCCAGCAATTTTTTTTATTTCCAATTCTGAGTACTTTAGCGTGGAATCAGAATGGTGATTAACAAAGTAAGTTTTTGAATGACTGGTCACTAGATACGAATATTTCCGTTTTCCGTTTTTGTTGAAGAAGCAACAAAGTATTTTGGATGTTGTGATTTCAGGTTTACTAAATGTTCTTTAGAATATTTTAAAATCCACATTTGATTTACACCACTTTTGGCATATGTAGTAAATTTGAAGTTTCTCCTTCACAGTTGTTAATATTTCCGTGAGGAGCAAAGGTAGGGTATTGGTAGAACATTTACTGGATGCAGCAATGTATCTTTGTAAGGGTTTTTATGATGTTTAGGAATTCAGTATGGGTACGGTAACTCATATTCATCCGACGCATTGACTGGAGCATGGTTTTGAAGAATTTCGTCTTTTCAAAGTAGAGTACAGGTACGATTACCAAAAGAGGAATTAATGCCAAGTTCGTTTAAAATACAGCTGTAATAATGTGCCTTACAAACAAAGAACTCCTCATGTAACCTATCTCATTCATTTATCACTTCTGGTTCACTAAACACGGGATAGATGGTACGTACCTTTGTTTTTATATGTGTAATGCAGGATTTTCATATTCCTCGTATACTTTTAATCCATTCTGACAATGTATCAAGTTCTTCTTTTTTATATTTAGCCCATCGTCTGGCATAATTTTCGACAGAACTCATATTAGAAATGAAGTTCTGTCGCCAATTGGAAGACCGATGTTCTATATATTTAGGATCTTTTAGTATTAGTGATTTGAGGTCCTCATTTTCAACTATATCAACATCACCAGTAATGACATGTCCAGCTGGACTATAGTTGATAGAAGATGAAGAACCAGAACACGTAGGTGGGTTACGTATAAGATGGTCTATATCTAGGCAATGCAAAGTTTGTTTATAATTAAAAAGTTTGGATGCAATAGTAAAAGTATATTTGTAGGAAATACGGGGTGTAGGCTTGAACTTGAAATAAGTTGGAATACACGACTGATTTTTTTTTATGACGAATAATGTTGCTTATGTTGACGGCATCAATTCTTTTGTTTGTAAATTTGAATTTAAGGAACTGGTGGCACGATTTGGAAGGAATACCATCCATTCCTGTTGTGGATTAAAGAGCCTGTGATTGGCAACATCCATAATTGGATATATCAGTTTATTGTTATGCCGTTCTTAGCACACTGATTTTGATTACGGATAACTCCGTTTACCTGATCAAGATGTAGGGCTCACGGCGGGTGTAATTGGTCGACAGGGGATGCTTACTCCTCCTAGGCACCTGATCCCACCTTTGGTGTGTCCAGGGGTCCGTGGTTGCCAAACTATCTATTCTATATTACTTATAGGAGTTATGAGATTGAACACTGCTCGTTATCTTCACCTTTCATGCTTATCAATTTAATTGCTGAGACAAGTAGAAAGAGAAAATAAATTATTTAAGCATAAATTCAACAGTTGTCATTTGAATACTAGTTCAAGTGTACTTATTAAGTGGTATTTTCGGAACTAACATGGTTTGTTTTAATGGTTCCTCGCGTACCGGTACGAACATGTGAAAGCAAGCCATATCATGAATCAAATAACTATTAAATTTTAACTATTAGTACCTAATGAATTGAATTGTGATGGGAATACATAAACTTTCGACATAACGTCATCAAATGTAAATTTGCATCCATGAAATTGTTTGTATTCTTTAATTACATATTTAAGTGAACATAATCTCTACACTAATCAAATTACCTAGATTTAATACTGAATATGTTAAATATTGATATAAAGAAACCTACTTCGAGAATATATCCTCCTGTTCAAGATGATGGCTGTCACTAGACATATCAATATCAACAGCACTGTGGCAACTGATACCCCGATTACTAATGTTGTTTTACCGTTAGAAGGGGCATTCCTGTGGAATAAAGAAATACAATTTTTAAACACGTTTACATAACACATCGACCCTATATTTTCCTCTTATAGGCTTCATTCTGAGGCAACCCTCTCTACGATGTAATTTTAAACGATTTCACATTTAGTTATCACAATACTTTTTCATGACAGTCTTCATTATGAAATAACCCCCTCAAAGAAATAAATCTAATTTCCAAAAGATTGTAAATAGAACAAAGTTGAGAGGTTTCACTCCGAGATAATCCTCTTTAAGAAAGATATATGATTATAAACATTATTAATAAACCTACATGTACTATTTATTATCAAAGGTTTCATTTTGAGATAGCCCTCTCTAAGGTTTGAGACTTCCAAATACAGTAAAACACGTTTTGAGTGAACCTCCAGGACCAGTAAAATAACTTATCTAATACCAAACTATCCTATAAAACTGTCGTTATTTCCTCTAATAAAGGAATAAATATCACTTTGATATAAGTGTGAATTCGTTATCAAAGTGTTTGTTATATAGATGCGGATTATTTATGGACATCCCAGGGCCCTAAGAGGCATAGTACAAATAGTAAAACATGTACAATTTTGCATAATAAAGAAATTTGCAAATAAATCATAGATACCAGTAGATACCAAGAGACGATGTTTATTACATGCAGATTACATCATATTAGTACACTGTAATAATTTCTCTATGTCTGTACATACGAGGGTTGTTCGATATGCAATGTGTATTGTACGATGTCACAAAACCATTCGACTCAAATAGTGAAATGAACATTATAGCCCTTCAAAGTATTCTGCATGGTTTGAAATATATAATTTCAATCTCAGAATCCATTTCTGAAATACGTCATGGTACGCTGATATAGGTAGACCGCTGAGACACTGACTAATGACTGAGCCAAAGGCTTGTCGGGACTTGTAACGACGACCAGATAAGAACGTTTTTAAGTTTTGGAAAAAGAAAAACGTCGCATGGGGCTAGATATGGAGAATATGCTGGGTGTGTCAAGATGGTAACATTCTCCGACTTCAAACATTGCTTCACAAGCTTAGATGTAGCGGATAACTCCATTTACCTGATCAGGATATAGGGCTCACAGCGGGTGTGACTGGTCGACAGGGAATCCTTACTACTCCTAGGCACCTGATGCCACCTCTGGTGTGTTCAGTGGTCCGTGTTTGCTCAACTATCTATTTTGTATTGCTTATAGGAGTTATGAGATTGATCACTGTTCGTTATCTTCACTATTAATGTATGTGATGGAGCATTATCATGAAGTAAACGAACATGCGTCGTTTATGATAATATTTCTTGAGCTTATTTAGTATAACATCTCGATAATACCGACGTGTAACACTTTTCCCTTTGACAACGGAATTTTTACGGCTATACCATCACATGAGAAGAATATTCAATAAAGAATCTTCTTTGTGCTAATGGTTCTTTTGGCAACTACAGGCCTTCTACCGTGTTTAGTTAGCCATATTGTGCTTTCAATTTTTCTTACTGGTTCAAAATAGTGAAATATGTCGTCACCAGTAACAGATTGTGTTTGATTGAATTTGGGAAACATTTTGCGCAATTGCTTAGCGGTTTGTACTCGTATCCGTTTTTGTTCATCTGTCAATACATGCGGCAGAAATCGTTTGCACTTTCAAAATACCGCTTCAAAATGAAATGCACCCGCGATAGGGATATCCCAACAGCTCTGACAATATCACGAATCGTGTATCTGACATCACTTTCAATTATTTCCTTGACCTTGGAGACATTTGCCTTGCCTGCTACAGTCACAGGTCGGCCGGATTTTGCTGTATCTTTGACGGACTCAGTCAGAAATTTCTTTCTCCACCTACAAATTGTCTCATAAGATAACTTATCAGACTCATAACTTCCACCAATTCAGTAAACAATCTGCTTTACTGAATGACAGAGTTTTGTGGGAACTTTTATATAAGCTCTAATATCCTCAATATTCCCAACCCGTTTCCCAACCATTTTTACAACAGTGGTCAACGACTGGCTCTATTGAAATGACTATAAGTTTAAAACTATGTGGAGCTGAAGACTCGTGTTTATACTGTTGGAAATGTATTGAATAGAGCTATTTAAAGGTATAATCATCCACGAAATCGTGCAAAACGTTATCGTGCTGTGTTACAATACACATTGCATATCGAACAACTCTCGTAAATGAATGTATGTATGGTGTCCTGATAGGGCCATTTGCAAAAGCGTGACTGCGCGTTAGTCACAACACGCCATCACGCCAACAAGCAACGCACCTTCGCGCTCTCACGCCAACAAGCAACGCGCCTTCGCGCAGACAAGCAACGCACCTTCGCGCTTTCACGCCAATAAGCAACGCGCCTTCGCGCTCTCACGCCAACAAGCAACGCGCCTTCGCGCAGACAAGCAACGCGCCTTCGCGCTCTAACGCCAACAAGCAACGCGACTTCGCGCCGTCACGCCAACAAGCAACGCGCTTTCGCGCCAACAAGCAATGCACCTTCACGCTAACACAACTTTACACAACTCGCCTTCGCGCCGACAAGCTTCGCGCCGTCACGCTAACAAGCAACACGCCTTCGCGCCGTCACGCCGACACGCTAACGCGATAAAAATTCAACCGGAAATCGAATACTGCGCATGTTGGGAAACATCACTACATGGAATTGCAACTCCCCAGAAAATTAAATTGTACCAGGAAACCAAATATTACACGTTCAGAGCTGAAAATTTAGCGTATAGGATATGGAAAAATACACATTTTTACATATTGATCAAGGATCTGATGCAACACGTAAGTAAAATTGTATGTCAATTTGTAAGTCTGTTATCGATTCATATTAATGAATAATGATTCATTGATTTGAAAAGCATATTTATCATAGATATTATGTTATAGGGGAAGATCTCATACGGGATTATTTCTTCGGGGGATACACAAACCTGGAAATCTGTGGCATTCTACAAATTAAGCATGAAGTTAAACTAAGGTACTTATTATTTTCATTTTTCCTTCACTCACTCAAAAATAAAAGTTCTCTTTCTTAAATGCATTGTGAAAGAGCAATTCTTGTTTCATACAGTAGTCCAAGGGTCTACTCCACGGACCTGACTTAACATCAGGAGAGTGACTTAACATCAGGAGAGTGCCCCCCCCCCCCTTCCCAAAGCACAACAAATACGACATTTGGATGTGGATTCCCTTGTGTGTGGAGGGGTGGTGTCTTGAAAGTCTTCTCCAACAATTTTGAGTGATTGACCCCATAGTGTATATGACTCATGTTTTTTGTACATTGATAGTCAAAGACATCTGAAGAGGATAATGGCCAAGATGGGTCTGAGGAGACGAATGGTACCAAACACAGAAGAAGCATATCAAGTTATCACGGTGGGGTTCTGATATCAAATTTCAATCCTCATTGTTTGAAGCCTTTGAAATTTAATATGTCATGAATTATAATGAATCTAAGCAATTTGAAAAAACCTTTTATAATGTTTTAACTTTGTAGATTTAACCATGAATAATGAATTAATTTAAACATGTTATAATTTCCTTGAATTTAATGTCATGTTTGAATTTGGTCTTCATTCTTATCTATAATTAAATTTTTATAGCTAATCCTTACATTTACTGAAATGGAATTAATTACTGAACATAATTTTAAGAAAATAGAAATTGGCACCATATTGATTAGTATTCAGTATACCTCTTTTTCTATAAGTTTATAAATTATATATATACTGTAGATAAGTTGCAGCCTTTTAGGTCATCCGGGTCACTCAGATGACATATTGCTATTGAACCCTGCCTACTGACTCGGTCTCTAACAAATGAAAATTTTCAACTTTCTCTTTAACAAATTGTACATGTACTATTGAGTCAATCTTAGCCTCTATATATAGTATGTGCCCTGTATGGGTATAGATATTAAAACATAAATTGTAAAAATTATTACCCAAAACATCCACTGCATCAATTTTTAAATCAAAATAGAAATAGAACCTGGGGCTTAACACAGGGTCCGGTGCCTTTTTAATTGGGAATTTTACGTCAAAAAACTGCTATTTTGGGAAAATTACTTGGACAAAATAATAATAATGCATTGTAGGTAAAACAAAAAAAACCATACAAACCCAGAACGCAGTAATTTATATATCGTGATTAAAGGTACATATGATCCAATATATATGTTGGATATAAATACAAATTAACGGTATTTTGTAAATAAAATGGGGGGGGGGGGGGACTTGATATATGTCATGTGTTTATATTTCATTTAGATTATGAGCGAATTCATGTAAAGGTGGTCTTATATATATCATATTAGATAACTCATTCCCAAGATGTTGCAGATTTACTATGCTTGTGAGCTGATAATTTGGGATTTTTCGATCAAAATCTTGGAAAAAACAGTTTTCAATTGGGACTGGGTCCTTTTATGGGACCCACATGCAAGGATATTAGCTTTGGAATTTATGCAATGTTCAAAGATTTTTTTTTTTATTTCTACCCCTTGGCATGTATCAGACAAACTGAGTATAAAGTAATGATGAGCAAGGAAACCTCTATCAAACATCGAAATTGTAAATTTTATGACTCCTTTGGTTAGGTGTCTTCATAGTGCCGAAGGCTTACAATGCCATATTGGTCATATAGTGAAAATGACTACAATTTTTTTTTAACACCTTCGTTTAAACATGAAATGAATGAAAACTAGACATAATTAGAAAGACTAAGTCAATCATTTAACAAATGTAAGTATTATTTTTATAAACATTAGAATGCAGGGGTTCACGATGGGTAATGGGGAGGGGGTGTTAGGAGAGTGTTGTCTAAATGGTCACATAGGGTTCATGTTTATAATGCTTGAAATCAACATCTTTACCCCTTCTGAAGTTAAATGAAAGCTGAAATATGATGTAGATGATATGAACGATTAAAGATCCTGTCAGCATACAGTGGCGGATTTAAGGGGGCCATCCCTAAAATTTTCAAATTTAAGGTAAATCGTGGTCTCTTGTTTAGAAAAATGTGAAGGATAAAAGAAGCAATAATTTCTTCCACTCTCAGAGCAATAAATGACAAAATCTTTTGATTTAACCCTTACAATTTGCATTATTTTATTGATTTCCCTCTATCAAAAATGACAGAAATTAGTAAAAATTACTACATAGGAGACATATTTGAAGCCCTGTAAAAGTTGCCCCCCCCCCCCAACTACAATTCCTGGATCCACCCCTGGGATAGTAAGTATAGTACTTTGGGAAAGAGTTTGAGCAAAGGCAATATCTGGTTTTTTAGTTGGCTAGCACATTGTATTGAAATTAATAAAGATTGAATGCAAATATTAAGTAGTGCTCATAGGGAAGTTATCTTATTTCTAAAACCTAAGGTGGGGGGGGGGGTATTCAATATACTTCAATGCTTTACCCCTGTTTACCATTGAATGAAAATTGACAAGAATTTTTTATAGACAATTTTTGTGAGAGTATACCAAACTTATAGATACCATATGTTTTGTACCAGATTTTCCAGAAAGAATCAAAGAAGCTTTTATGAAAACATGAGTCTCTCTGCAAACCTGTGCATGGTCTTTGATACTAAGATGACCAATAAGGCCTGCATGGGGCCTCTTGTTGTTAATAAAAGTACTTTATAAATGTATTCTGAAGATCTAAAAAGAAATGGTTAGATTCTTTTGCATTAAATACATGTACATGTATGAGTGTGTATAGATAAATTATATGCATCAATGGAACAATACATATTTCATGATTTATATTTACAAAAGGAAGAAATAAATGATAAAGGCTCGGTTCTTGGATGTAGAGGAATGCAGCGCAGGCTCTTGTCACATGGACTTGTGGTGTCGAGGTAAATTTGTTATATAGATTTAGTATTTTGTTTGTGAAATTACCTTATGGGGAGAATTAAAGTGAATTTAGCTAACAGGGATTTTTTTACCCCTGAATCCAGGGGCCAGGGCCTTCAAGTTTGGGGAAAATAATGATATTTGATTGAAATTGGGAAATTTGTTTCAAACAAATAAATAAGAAAAACAGGTAAGAAGTCAACCATTTGATATTTTATTATCAATGTGGCTTAAACAAGCTTTAATTTCTGGTCTTTGGCAGAGAAAAAACTGTCAAAAAGTTTTGTAACAGAGTGGCACCAAGGTTGGATGGCACCTCATGGCATATTCTCATCAAAGCATCCATCATTTGGGAATTTTAAGGCATCATTTTGGGAAAAATACCTGCTCTTTAGCATTGGAAATGGGGCCAAATTTCGGCCCTCTACAGACCCTAGAAAAATTCCTGGCTAATTTAAAGCTCTCCAGGTGATAGCATATTTATGGCCTAATTAATGCTCGGTCAAGATAATGTGCTTCAAATTATAATCCACATATAACTGGAATTATATACATGTAGCACTAGTCATATATACATGTCTGTTTAAATTTAATACAATAGTTTACCTACTTTGAATATAGAGAAAGAGTTGCCTATATTCAAAATGTGGTAGATCCAATTAGGGTCCAAGAAAGAAGGCAAAAACATCTTAGAAGGCGTGTATACCACAACAAGGGACCCAATTATTTGTTACATGTCGACGGCTACGACAAACTGAAAAGATTTGGGTTTGCCATTCATGGATGTGTTTGTGGGTATGTCAATTACTTTTCACAACTTAATTATTATTAATGTCTACTCTCTATTGACAAATACAACTCAGAATACCTGAGTCACTTTATTCACCGTGTATGCATGATTTTTTTTATTAGATTTTCAAGACGAGTCTTGTGGTTGAAAGTAGGAAGATCAAATAATGACCCAAAAGTCATTGCTTCATACTTCTTGGATTACATAAGAGAAATCAAAGGTAATTGTTTTGGAATGTAACATTGTACAAGTATGGCAAGTGGTTTTACTATTTATTCGAGAAAGATATCTTTTCAATTTTGAGATATATCTCTTAAAGTTAGAGATATCTCATAAGTTAAAGAGATATCTCTTAAAGTCAAAGACTATATCTCTTTAAGTTAAAG
Organism: Ostrea edulis; assembly: GCF_947568905.1. Lineage (NCBI taxonomy): Eukaryota > Metazoa > Mollusca > Bivalvia > Ostreida > Ostreidae > Ostrea > Ostrea edulis. The sequence goes on from NC_079170.1 coordinate 44,926,398, forward strand.
CGATATCTCTTTATGTTAAAGAGACATGCAAAAGAACTTTAAGAGATATCTCTTTTAGAAAATGTAATCTCTTAAACTTTAAGAGATATTTCTGAAAGTTAAAGACATTACCTCAATAAACTGACTACAATTATTACTCCCATATTTGTCTTTTGTATGTCGTAATAAGTGCACAGTCAAAATGGCTGAACACATAGAGGAGGTTGTCTCTACCGTGTTGATCTAGTAGATTTGTTGGACAAAGTAAATCAAAAATTGTAAATATGTACAAGATGTATATATTTTACATTCATACATGTGTGCACATCGAAAGCTGAAAATGCCTGCTTCTTGTCACTTTCAATTTCTATCATTTAACACAATTTTGGCATGCTTCTGCTCTGGGAAGCATTCCATGTGCATTGAAGAATAATTTTTGAAAATAGAGAGATGTCTCTTTCAATTACAGAGATATCTCTTTGAACTCGAAGAGATATCTTTTCTGTTTTAAGAGATATCTTGCATTCAAAATCTTATAAATTCAGATATTTCTTAAAGTGAAGGAGATATCCCTTTAACTTAAAGAGAGAGAGATCTTTATTTTAGAGATATCTCTCAAACTTAGATGAATATCTCTCTAATTTAAAGAGATATCTCTTACTTTAAAGAAATGTCTCTGAACGTAAAAGAGATCTGTCTTTTTTAATAAGTAGTAAAACGGCTTGCCATATACAAGTTTCATTTCAATTCAGTTTGCAAATATATGTATTGTTGATTGTAATTTACAGTGTTATTTAGTGATGGATACATGTAATCTCAAACTATCAATTGAACAGGGGTACCTAGGTGTATTCGTTCAGATGATGGGACAGAAAACTGCATAATTGCAGATATTCAGAGGGCATTTCGGTGGCATCATGATGATGATATGGCAGGGGAGAAGAGTTTTCTGACAGGATCATCACCAGCAAATCAAGTGATTATATATATACATGTATATAGAAGCTTATATAGTAATAAATAAGGATTGGATTTTTATGTCATCAAAATTCACACAATACTGATACTCCTAATACTTGCTAAACTGATGTATGTTTGCATTTTCTAAGCTTACAGTTTTTAGTCACCACCAATGCAGAAAAAGTTTCACTTTAGTTCACCTGAATTGAGTTCAAGTTCAAGTGAGCTTAATTAAGTTCTGATCATGAACCTGTTGTCTCCAGCATCAGTTTGTATAGTTGTCTGTAAAATTGTGACATTTTCAACTTTTTCTGTGAACCACTAAGCCAGTTTCAACTAGTTAAAAAATGTTCGGTGAGTGATTTGACCCATGGGCTTAAATATACATATTTTGTTTCAGAGAATAGAACGATGGTGGTTGTCTAACAGGCAAGGAGGAGGGCAGTTTTGGATAGAGTTCTTTAACAACCTGGAGCAATTAGGGAAGTTTTCCACCTCAAATCCTATTCAAATGCAAGTTTATCTTTTAAAAAGCTGGTCATTTTTATTTTACACATGACAAGGTTTTCTTCTTTAAGTGATTTGAGTTGTTCTTATAAATTTTGAGTCTAACTGCTCAATTGTAGCTCTATAACTGGTACGTACAATAAAATTTGGTTAGCCACACGTACATGATTTCATCTTTGGTAAAGCTTTTGGATCGAGCCCCCTTCCCCATGAGGTTTTTGTTTTAAGGTATATTTTTATCCCCCCCCCTTTTTTTTTAAAATAAGGGGGCATATTGTTTTGAACCTCTTGATGGGTCAGTTGGTCAATCTATAGACCAAGTGTCAAATATCAGATTGCATTGCTTGATATTTACAAAATTTGGTACAGTGGTTAGTCCTATAGAGTAGGTGACACCCATTGATTTTCAGGTCACACGATCAAGGTCAAACTGCTAGTCATAAGACCATTTGTTGTCAACTCTATTTCTGACTCCTGTGCTTGATACATGCAGTTACTAAACTTGATACAGTGGTTGGTCTTGGAGAGCAGATTTTCAGGTAACATGGTCATGGGATAGGGTTAATTTAACTGCTGGTCTTAGAATTACATGTTGTCTGCTCATTTATATCTAACAATCCTTTAATTACCTAAACTTAGAACACTGGTTGAAGATGATTCCCATTTGGATCTTCATGCCACAAGTTCAAGCTCTTAAATCCAAATGATGAAAAAATTCATCATCTTCAGAAATCAATGCTTGTTTGGCATTCATACAAAATTGACTTCACTTGGCATCTGATTTGTTTTGGAACTACTACCAATTCAATGATACCCTGTGTATACATGCACTTATTTAATAGCCCCTTTCAATTTTGCACAAGGAGACATATTTGTTTCTTAAATATTTCTTATTGTTTATATGTTCAAAAAGCCAAAACGAACATTGTATACTTGTCAGAACTTGGCATCTTCCAGGACAAGGGCTCTATGAGCCCTCACCAGGTTTTCTCCCTTCCACTATTAAGCTAGGTTCACCTTTAATTTCTGTTTGTACATATAGTAAGTGATATATATTTTTAAAAAAATATTTTTATGCAATCGTATAAAAATGATGAATAAGGAGTTATCATAAATTGTACAATTTTAACATTGTTTCTTTTTTGCATTGTATTTCAGTGAATGTCTTAGATTCTGTTTCACCAAACTTGTGCAGGATGATCTGAACAAATGTGCTCAAGAATGGAATCAACACAGGATGAGACACACTAAATCTGCTGAATTGCCTGGAGGAAAACCAGACTTAATGTTTTATGTTCCTCAGCTATATGGTAGGTGTTTAAATTTATTCCCACAATACTGTAGGAGATGCATCAGGATATATCATGTAACTTTCTTTCCTCATATTCTACTACCAGCTTTACATTAGTAAACTGAATTTATTGTACAGGTACATGTTTTATTTTTAGATACACTTGATTACAAAATTGAGATTGACGAAGCTGATGTTGATGCTGCTGAAGACTTCTGTGTTCGACAGAGTGCCTCTGGATGTCTGGAAGAATTTGAAGTAGAATGTAAAAATATCCTGTTGGAAAACTCATGGTCACATCCATCCAATCATAAAGAAGCCCTTGCATTGTACGAATGGCTCATATCCTATTATGGTGCTTGAACAGTTTAATTCTATTGTCAATAGATTTATTATCCTTTTCAATTTCATTCATGGAAGATTTTTGGCAGACCTTTTTTTTTTTTTTTTTAGCTCACTTTAGCTGAAAGCTCAAGTGAGCTATACTGATCACCTTTTGTCTGTCTGTAAACTTTTCACATTTTCATCTTCTCCATAACTGCTGGCTCAATTCAATCAAACTTTGTATAAATCACCCATGGATGAAGGGGGTTTGAATTTATTCAAATGAAGTCCCCTTCAAAGGGGAGATAACTAAAAAAAATGCAAAAATAGGATAGGGTCATTTAAAAATCCAGAGAGCTACTGGGCTAGAAAAGTTCTTTACACGAAAGCTTCCTGATATAGCGTACATCAAGTGTGTAAACATCATGCCCCCCCCCCCCCCCCCCCAGGTTAAGGCCACAATAGGGAATCAAAGTTGTATATATGAGTATATATGGAAAATCTTTAAAAAAAATTCTTTTCAAAAACCATAGGGCCAGAAAAATGGAAATTACATGAAAACTACCTAGAGTAGATCCAACTTTTTGTAAGTCATAAATCCCATGTAGGGGTAGGGTGTAGCCACAATAGAGGATGAATGTTTTATGTTGATATATAGAAAAAAATCTTTGAAAATACCTCTTCAACTATTTCATATTTTGTGTATACTGTACCTTCTTTGAGGAAAGACCTTTCATGTGATGCGATGGCGTGATCTTGTAACATTGACCTGGAAGTTTGACGTATTTTAAATAAAATTTGACCTATTCAATATGTCCTGAAGGTAGATTTTTCATATTTTGTTCATTTTATATCATGACCTTTGACATTGAACTTTCGAGTTTAACCTACTTTTAAAAAAAAACCCATAACCTATGAAATATATCTGGAGCTATTATAGTTGGGCCCTTTCATTTTTTGTAGATAGATTCTTTATGGCAACACCTTATTTTGTGAACACTGACAATGGAGTTGGACCTACTTAAAAATAATCTGACCTATTGAATATCTCCTGAACTATTTAAGATATATCTTTCATAAGTTGTAAAGAAATTTTTCATGACAATACCTTTTTTTCATAAATGTACTATAATCTTGTGACCTTGAAATTTGACCTACTTTTAAGGAAATGTAACTTATAAAATATTTTCAGAAGTATTCCAGGTATAGGGTGTCACATATTGAATTTAGATTCTTTATGACAAGATGACCTTGTAATACAATCATATTTGATCTTATGACTTTGACCTACTTAAAAATCTGACCAAGTCAATATTTTCGGAATCATATAAGGAAAAGCTTTTATATTTGTATATAGATTTTTATGGCAAGACATTGATTTACTTCAGTGTTTGACAATGACCTGGATGTTTTACCTACTCTTAATGAAAATCTGACCTATTGAATATCTCCATAAGGGCATTTGCTGTCATTTTATCACCAAAAACTGAATTAAATTAAAATTGCTCCATGTTATATATTTCAGTAATAACAGCAGTGTTTAATTATTTCAAACACTTGTTAACATCAAAGCAAGCAAATGAATATGTGATTTTGGTGATTAAATGATCATTGCCTTGCAAGACACTAATTCTTCCTTCTATATTTCTTTACACTAAAAGTGTGTCTAACATAGTTTCATTAGATTTTTCTTGTATTTGTACAAAATAAATTTTTTTATTGTCATTAATATACACATGTATTCCTATGCCATTGAGAGATTTTGAGAGAGAAAAAAATTGCCATCACTTTCACAGCTAATGTCCCTTTAAAATAAAGCTTTCATAATTAAGTCTCCCAAACGAAGTTTGGAGACTTATTGTTTTTGCTCGGTTCTTATTATTCTTCCGCTTCTTCTTTCTTGCACCCAAAACTTTCTGTCACCGTTCTCCATAACCAGTTGATGGAAGTAATGGATATTCAAGGATCTGATAGGCCAATGTACCTAGATGTGCAGAAATGTTTTTGTTTTCAGATAGAAGGGGGTTAGGGTACATTTTGGGGGATCAAATGGGGGTGGATTTTCAAAACTTTATGAGGAAAATCAATTCCAAAATTCAACAGATATAACTTGCTAAATATGATAGAGTCCCGGGGTCTTCAGAAATGAATAGAGAATGACAGAGCCTACAAATTAGTATTAAGGTCAAGTGACTCCAATGACCTTGACCATGAAGAGAGAAACTGGTAAAACTTTAAAACCAGGACTAATAGCGACATTGGATCTTCAGAAATGTAAAGAGGATGAGAGGACTTACAAACTAGTATGAAGGTCAAGTGACTCCAATGACCTTGAACATACAAACTCATATAATTTTAGAACTGGAATAGATAGAGACATGTGATCTTCAGAAATGATAAGATCTACAAACTAGTATCAAGATTAAGGGACTCCAATGACTTTGACTTCTGACCTTAGATCATAAACTTAATATTACTTGAGAAGCGGGTCTGAGAGTGATATGGAATCTTAAGAAATGATGAAATCTACAAATCAGTATAAAGGTAAAGTGACTCCAGTGACCTTGACCTCTGACCTTGAACATAAGTCTGGTATAACTTTCAAACTAAGACTGATGGAGACATGGAATTTTCATAAATGATAAAAGGGTGTTGTGACCTACAAACCAGTTTCCCCGTGACCTTGATTTAAAAAACTTGTATAACTTTAGAACCAGGACTGACAGAGACATGAGATCATCAAAAATGATGAGAGAATGTTGGGACCTACAAAGTAGGAGCAAGGTCAAGTGTCACTAGCTTTACTGAAAGAAAATGGGGATTTTTTGAAAAATTTCAATATGAAAGTCTTTGTGATGTACATTATTTAAATGGAAGTTAACATTGTCATGAATTTTGTCAAGGGAGGAAAGTAGTAGTGCTAAAAAAGGGCACTTTTATACAGCCAGTACTTCGTTTGGGAGACTTTATAATCGGAAGATTATAATAATATCGTGTTTGTATATAGATTTCATAGGGTAAGGTTTTCCGTATCATACCATGGTCTTTCCAGAACAAGATCTTGTTGTCATATTTGTGTTGAGGCAATTCAGTGTTGTGTCAATTCTTTTCAGTTATGTTGTGATCCTTTGGAGCTAGGTTGGGGTCACAATATGGGGTCAAAATTTTTCATGGGAATAAAGATTAATAAGAAAATCTTTGAAAAGTCACAGCAGCTGAACAACAGCAGGGCCAAGGTGACTCAGGTGAGCAATGTGGCCCATGGACCACTTGTTTGTTTGTGTATGGATTTTTTAAGGATTTCTTTTTTAAGTTATCTTAGAAAAATAAAATTAATTCAATGTCACATCTCTTTTTGTTATATTTTTAATTTTTATGCCAAATAAGTATTGGGATATATATAGTTTGGAAAGCTGTGCCAACTGATGAAATACATGTTGACCTTTATATTGATATAAGCATGTTGAATTTGAAGGAAAAAATTATACTAATATACATGTATTAATCCCTTATTCTGCACTAGGGCACATTTGCAATCAGAGTGACATAAAAATCAAAGCTAATTCAAAAATATTTTAACAAGCTTTAATACTTCAAGTGGTCATTAAACAAAAGACAGAGGTAAGCAGATCACATGATTTCAGCTCTGACAATATCTTGTTTTCATTACCATCATTAAAAAATGGTACTCCTGTATTCTCAAGAAGTCTGAAGTACTACATTAATGGTTTTAAAATCAGAGGTCAGAGATCAATCTATCCTCAAAGATAAGAAACATACATGTATTTTCTTCACCCTTTCTGGATGGACATTAAAAGATGCAAGGTAATCATCACGAGTCAAGACACTTGACTCTTATGATCTGTAAATGAGTGATCTACATGTATGGCAACAAACAAAGGGAATTACAGCGAAATTACAAAGACCGGTTGAGTTTTCAATTGCCTGCTGGATTGATCATTATACTTTACAATTTGGTCAGCAAAGTATCACATTTGGTCTGAATTTTGGTCACAAAGTTACTCGGGTATGACAAAGAATTGACCACTCTTTTTTTTCTCGGTGTGAGTGACAACCCTGTAAATAAGATGTTTTAATGATTATTTTGTGTAAAGAATTTCTCTAATTGTAAAGGTTAATAATTTCTTTATTTATTTCTTCAGATTTAAAATATCTCCCATCATATTTTTTTTCATGGTTATATATAAGCTGAATAGGTGTTGTAAAATTCTCAAAGGTAGATGTGCACTAACCAACCCTACAAACTATAAATAGAATAGAAGACCGAACCTAAATGGTTAGCTATAATAACAAGAATTCTATTGGTCAGAAACAGTATACAATAGAAGAGTATTCTGGAAGTTTTCTTTGTGTGATAGGAATGGACCAACCTCAAAAACAGATTGACAAACAGATGAATGGTGTACATTCTGAGATGTCTAATTAATTTTTTAAAGTGAAATTGATGAGAGTTTAGTAAAGTTCAGTTTAATCAATAATCCAAAAAATTGTATTTGAGAGAGAGAGAAAGAGAACCCTTAAATTTTCTTTACTTAAAGTAATCAAACGTATTTTTGAAAGAAAAATATAATCAAATTTGATTTTATTTCAAATTTATTGATTTAGAAACGTTTCAAATTAGAGAGAGAAAGAAAGAGAGTGCACTTTGTTTTTAACTTAAACAATTTGTTACAGTAATGAAATGTATATTTGAGAAAGAATGTATTCAAGTTTGATTAAATTGATGTTCATTTAAAAAAAAAAACTAACGGAAATAGCTGCAAAAGACACTGAAATCAAGTCAGATTTACATGTAAAAACAATCTACGCTTGAGTAACTTTGTGACCTAAATTCAGACCAAATGTGATTCTTGGCTGACCAAATTGTAAAGTCTATTGATCAATCCAGCAGGCAATTGGAAACTCAACTGGTCTTTTGTAATTCGCTGTAAATGACAAACAATATCACTTATAACTCATTGCAAGTACATGTACATGTAATATAATTACAACAATCTTGATAGTCTCTTCAAACAACACATACATTTTCCATCTAATGTATACCTTACACACTTGAACCAAAACATTCTATGATATATTGTAAATGTATTCTTAAACTATGACAATTGCAATATTAACTAGAGATCGTTTTTATGGGAAAAAAAATGTCTCCCCAGCTCCCCAAATTGGAAGTCCTCCATATAATCTCCTCCCCTTATTGTACTGTATGGTATGGAGGAGACAGCATGAGCAGGGACATAGACATTCTGAACTTCGATAAGCCACATAGGACAAGTGTTCACAAAAAAGTGACAGACTGACAATGTGATTACTGTAGGGCTCCTGCATTTCATGCGGGACCCTAACTATTTTACACCCTCCACCCCTCAGATCCACTATAACTTTAAGGAAAACAATTTTGAATCCTCCTGTCCCTACAATATGCACATCTACAAATAGCAATGAAGCAATGTACAAAATTTCAAGTCTATCAGATAAGCCATAAAGAAAGAGAAGCATTCACAATCTATTTAAGGTGGATTGATCCTCCTATGATTTATTAATATTAATGGTTGAAGTGGAAAAACTGTTTTAATTTCCATTCAATATAGTTAAATTTAATAAATAACCAAAGAAAATGTGTATGTTGCCACATTTTTAAAGCTGTCAGACATACAAAAACAGAAGTATATGTTAAGATCAGAAAATCACACATTTTCGTTATACAATATATTTATAATAGATAAAAACTTGTTGAAGTGACAAATTTTAAATGCCAACAGTTTCAAAAAAACTACCAACAAATTCCTAAATATGTATAAATTAATTGTGGATATTGGGGAAATCATGTATAATAGACATGCAGTAAAAGAAATACCAGCAGAGTCCTGATCAGTTATTACAACATTTTTTCAATTATAAATAATTGATTATCTATGGAAAATATAAACTTTTTCAGTATCAATAGTTTACCAGATTTTAATTTTATCCAGTGAATAGAATTCCTCTGAATGATATATAATTATATTTCTATAAATATGCGCAAATTTTAATTTAATAAAGATTCTTGCAAAAAATTATGACATCACATGAGGATCAATCAACCTTAAACATCCTCCACCCCTCTTAGATCCACTCTAAGTTTTAGGAAAATAATTGGATCCTCCTGTCCCTACTATGTGCACATCTACAAATGGCAATGAAGCAATGTACAAAATTTCAAGTCTATCAGATAAGCCATATAGGAGGAGAAGCATTCACAAGCTATTTCAATATCCTCCACCCCTCTTAGAGCCACTATAACTTCTGTCCCTACAATATGCAACATCTACAATGGGCAATGAAGCACTTTTTACAAAGTTTTAAATTTATCCAATAAGAGGAGAAGTGTTTACAAGATTTTGTGACAGACGGACAGACAGAAAGTACAAAAACAATATGTCTGATCCCCCTGAAAGAGAGGGAGACATAAGAAAATATAGTAACAGTATAAAAAAACAAGAATCACATGAACACCTGTTGTTGAGAGGTATACTTGATAAAACAAGAGGCCCATGGGCCACATCGCTCACCTGAGTAGCCTTGGCCCATATCTAAAGATTTTCCATATATATTTGCATGTAAAACTTTGGTCCCTATTGTGGCTCCAACCTGCCCCAGGGGGCCATGATTTTTACAAACTTGAATCTGCACTATGGCAGGACGCTTTCATATAAATTTGTACTTTCATAGTCCGAAGAATTTTTTTTAAAGGTTTTATCCCTATATATTTGTATGTAAAACTTTGATCCCCTATTGTTGTCCCATCCTACCCCTGGGGGCCATGTTTTGAACAAACTTGAACCTGCATTATGTCAAGACGCTTTCATATAAATTTCTACTTTCCTGACCCAGTGGTTCTTGAGAAGAAGGTTGTTAAAGATATTCCCCAATATATTTGCTTGTAAAACTTTGTTCCCCTATTGCGGCCCTTCCTACCCCCGGGGCCCATGATTTTGACAAACTTGAATTTGCACTCTATCAGGAAGCTTTCATGTAAATTTCAGCTGCTCTGGCCCAGTGGTTCTTGAGAAGAAGATTTTTAAATGACCCTATCCTATTTTTGTGATTATTTCCCCTTTGAAGGGGAAATGGCCCTTCATATGAACACACTTAAAAGCCCTTTACCTAAGGATGATTTGTGCCAAGGTTGGTTGAAATTGGTCCAGTTTTAACAGACAAATTTTGATCAAAAAAGTTCATTTGAGCCATCAGCTCAGGTGAGGTAAAAAGAATTTAAAAAGTCAAAAACTAAACATCCATATTAAATCGTTCATGCAAAGAATTATAAAATCAAAACACTGCTTTTGTATTGCAGTTCTAACAAGATTACTGCAAACGGTACATAATACGCCTGTGAAAATGCTTACATAAGGTATATTCTTAAGCAATAATTTGTAGAACTTTTTCAGCCATCATCAAACTGTGAGATACTTTCTTTGCATAGTATGAATCTTTCCTTAAAGAAAGGGACTAAGTTCAACAACCTGTAATTTTCTTAAAAATTGAAGAAAATCAAAATCCTGCCACTTTCACATCTTCCATACCCCTAATAATACTCTGTAAAATAAGAAGAATCTCATCTGAAAACTGTAGAAGGAACTAAAAGACAAATCATATACTCTCTTTGCAATATTTTCGTAAAACAGAGTAAGCTGAACAACCTGTAATTTTCTTAAAAATTGAAGAAAATCAAAATCCTTGTCACGTGCACATCTTCTATACCTATACAAATTCTCTGTGAAATAAGAAGAATCTCACTTGAAAACTGTGGGAGGATCGAATTCACTAAACAAAGCATGTACTCTCTTTGCAATAGTTTCTCAAAACTGACTAAGTTCAACAACCTGTAATTTTCTTCAGAATTGAAGAAAATAAATCCTTGTCACATGCACATTTTCAATATCCATACAAACACTCTGTAAAACAAGGTGGTCCTCACTTGATAATTGTGGGAGGAGATAGACAAATTATGTACCCTCCATTTAACAATAATTTTCAAATAAAGGGGCAAAACTCCTGCAAGATAGGTTGAAATGGATCATCTAGAGTGATCCACAAAGAACCTACATAGCATTGTTTCAGCTTGATATGTGACAGAGAAATGAAATTATAGAAACAGAAAACCCCGAACGGACAGGCGTACAGATATCGCTGTACGATAATACGTCCCGTCTAAAGACGGCGTATAAAAATAATGAAACACTTAAAGGTGACGATCAAAATGACACTCAATGATCAGTAAACAAACATCCCAATTCCAAAGCGTTGTCCATCACATCTTTGAAAGCTTTGTATGTGTCTGTAACAGGAATGCTTAAGGTATTTGTACAAGTATTTGCATAGGGAGTTGCCAAAAGAGTAAAATTTTCATCCGACTCTGGATGCCTGAACTTATAGGTCAGTGGGGGTGAAAACCCTAAAGGAGGAATGGAATCCAGTCCAGTGATGAATGCAAGCAGGGACTTGAACTTGTCTGGTGTATCTACAAATCAATACATTTCTATACTGCATAGGTATATATACATGTAATATATAGTCTTATACATGTGTTTGGGTATTCAAGTACAATATGATATTAATTTCACATATATTGTACCTACAAAAACATAGAAATACCGTATAGTGGGCTTTTTCCGAAGGGTGAAAATTTGGCTTATTTTAGAGGTTAGATAGCTTTCCGCCAAAATTTCACTTGCCAAATATGGATACAAATGCGACATCAGTATTTGCAAGAGAGATGACTCTCCCTTGTTCGCCAAAATTTATTACGCTAAAATTATTAGCATACATTTGAGCCAGCAAATCAGCAGATTTTAGACCCACAGAAAAAACTTGCTATATGGTAACAGGAAGCCCACAGTCAACTGGGGATGAATTTGCACACACACACACACACCGATGTATTTCCCAAAAGACATTACTCTGGTAGACACCGAATGATTTGAAGATAGATATTTTAAAAATTATATTCCTTAATATATACATGTAATTCTCTAAAATTGATCATTCAATTTAAACTAACTATAAAAAATAATAATATGTTTTACAGACTTTCACAATGTAAGCATTTAGCCCCCACTCCACCTCACAGCCCAGTCCTGCCCCAGGGGTCATGAAATTTACAATTTTTGTAGTCATGGCATCATTGATCTTCAGCTACTAAATACTCGGTTTGTCTCCTCTATTCCCAGGAGAGGAGAAACATGATTTTAAAAAAAGAAATCATGCAATTTTAATATATTGATTAAAATTGCAACGCCCCTGCCCCAGGGGTCATGAAATTTACAATTTATGTTCCTTTTCTCCTACACGGTAATTTTGGTACAGATATTGGTCCAGTAGTTCTTGAGAAGAAGATGAATATGTTCCATAATGTTAATACATGCATGTACACAACAAATGGCATACGACAGAAGCTGCATGGATGGGGCCCCATGCAATAGCAATTAATAGAGGGATTCAGGTCACCTCAAAATGATGCAACTAAAGTACACAAACATCACAGATGATTACATATGTCATTTATCTACATCAACATGCAATTATATTTTGAAAATCAAAATTTTACATACTTAGTAAGTGTTCGAATTAATTTAAAACTGATATTTTTACATGCAGAGATGTTTCAATTTAATACCTTCTAGGTCAACCAGATAATCCCGCCAAAATGTCTGGACCTTTAATTCATTGATGTACTTATTGCTACCTTCTTCTGAGAAAGTAACTTGAAATAGATTGTCCATTTCAATGGCATCCAACACAGTGTCACTTGTGTAGACAAACAATTCTTTCATTGCATCTGGATATTTTCGGATCATATCTAGCACTCCCAAACATCTTAAACCATTGGTAAACCTATTTATCAAAGCAGATTATGAAAATATAGGCATGCTCAACATTCAAATTGACATTTGGTATGATTTATGACAATATCTTCCTAATATAACTTGGTAGTAATTTTTCCGACAATGTTATTCATATATTATTATACGTTCTTTTAATTAAGGTAGGTAAATCCTATTAGAAATTTCTGTCAATCAAATTTTTTTCCATTTAAATAACTTTAACAACTCATAAACTAACTAAAAAACCCATATTAGACATACCTTTGCGGGTTTATTTTTATACTATGTGCTACAGAGCATATATACCCCCAAATGCAAAAGCCAAATTTTAACACAAGAATGCATGATCTCATGTTTTATTAAAAATATGCACCAAAGCACATCATATTAAGCTATAATATATAAAAACCAATAGCTATTCATTTATTGAGAGAATTTTTAAAGATATTCAATTGAAAACATACACAATTGCTGTTTAATCTGCTCACATCCTTCAGAAAAAAATCACAGAATATCGCAATTTTGAAAAATTCTCAAATTCTAAATTGTTTACATGCCAGTTTTTCTTTAAAAATATTTAGAATTATATCTAAGGTTAACAAAAAAACATATTTTACCATAGTTGACCAGAGATATTTTGCAAAATGGTCTCTTGAAAACGCAAACCCCCATTTTTGAATATAAGTTTTACAATTATTCTTTGCACACTTTGAAAATAGTAAATTGTAACAGCAAATACAATCTTAAAATCAAGATTAACAGAATATGACAATATATATATATATGTAAAACATACTGAAAATTTTGTCCTACCAGACAATTAGAACACAAGGAGGGAGATAGGGGGGGCACCCCCTCCCCTTCCTTTTTCTCACATTTTTTTTGGTGTGTGTGTTATTCTTTTTTTGTTTGGCTATCAATCATATCATACTTAAAAATACCTACATGCTATCTCATACTTATAGAAAAAATAAATATAATGTAACATATGTGTAGATTCTAGCAACTACAGCTCATGTACAAATAATTTTGTTTCTTGAAAGTACTTGTGAAGAAGAGTTCAAATATTCAACAACTTTGCTGATGATTTTCTGAGGATTTATAATTCTGGGTTTCTTTGAACCAAACACAAACTCACTAAAAACAGTTTGAATTCCACTGTGAGGGTCACGCCTATGTATGATTTTTAACTTGTTCAGGCTTAGATTGCAAGCTATGAGCCTTTTAGAGATCAATGTAGATATTACATTGCTTTGTACCATTGGAGCTAGTGAGGACTTGATACTATAATAATTTATGTTAAAGATATCTAAGATTCACATTTGAATGCTAAATTTGACTCGTACAGTTCTCGTAAACTACAAACATCAGACAAAGAAGTTATAACTAGAACTTTCTAGTCGGTGTTTAAAATTTAAAACCGGATACGTAAAAGCACGGACTTTCCTTAAGAGCTTTTTAACAAGAGGCCAACAGGCCTTATCAGTCACCTGAGTACTAACTAAAAGTATCACTATTCCCAAGGGCTGTGAAATCTATAAAAAAATTCCTGTTCTGGATATCTATATATTAAGCTAAATTCTAGTATTCAGCATCAAATGCACATATACTGATGAAAGGCTTTATACAACATATGTATTAACATTATTAAATGATATGACTTATTTGGACATATCCTAAAGTCCAAACCCTGGGGTTATGAAATTCAATATTTTTTTTTATTATTTTGGTACATCTTTTCCTGTTATTCCTAAATATGCATTTAGTTTTATACTGTATCACCAAACTTAAAGAAGTCCTTCAAATGTTAAATACAATAATGACTATAATAATTTTGGCTCCACCCTGAAACCAAATCCTTACCCCTAAGATAATGAAATTTACAATTTTGGTAAAGGATAACCAACTCCTTCTAAATATTCATTTAGTTTCAATAGCATTAAAGTAGATATCATTTACATGTTTGGCACATACACACTATGTTTACCAAGTTTGGCCCTGCCCTGGAGTCAGAACCTCATCCCCAGCTCCTAAAATTTACAATTTTGTTAAAGACCTTTCTGTTCTATATCGCTATGCATTAAGCTTTATTTAATGATACTAGTATGCAGTTGTAGAAAAGAGTTTGGAAAATTTTGGGCAGTTCTTGCCCTGTCCCTAAGGCCTTGGGGTGCAGGAGTACTGAAATTTACAATTCATGTCCCCTTTGTCTTGAAGATTCTTACCATTTGAAAAGAATTGGAATGACTATAGTTATCAAGAAGTTAATACAAATGTTCAGTTGTTAACACACAACAACCATGTAATTGCAATAGATTCAATTTGGGTTTCATACAATTGTACTCACTGAAGAAGAGACTTCTCAACTCTGGTGACAACAATGTGACGGCAAAGAGTATGTACCAGTTCATTTTTCTTCTTGGGATTCACAGCCAGTGATAGGCCACCTATGTAGTCTAAAAGTGGCTTTATAGGATCAACTGCATCAAAAAAGGATTCTATATCTGTAGACATTTCAATCTGAAAGAAGATTAAGCTACATGCTAGGAAAACAAGATTGTAAATATGCCATAGCCACATCCCCCCCCCCCCCAACTGCCACAAAAAAGTTTAAGCACAAAAGTTTCATAACTCCTGTAAAATTTGATGCATTAAAATGGCAGTGCAATGTGATTAATGACATGTACTTAATTTGATGGTTTCCAAGAAATTGCATCCACAAAGTCAAGTGCGACGGACGCACAACACCAGTGTTTCAGTGGGGGACAAAAATATAAATAAGTAATACATGTACTAGCTACATGTAACTGACATGAATTTCAAATGTTTTTTCAGAGAAAGATATATATATATATATATATATATATATATATATTTATCACGTTTGCTACCTTACTTGTACTAAAAGTGAACATTCAATTAAGTGGCAACTTCCCAGCCAAAACTTAAAGAATATATAGTATGCCATTTCAATTGATTTAATTCTTAACCCCTGTACCTAATTATGTGCACATATGGGTTGAGAATCAATCTATTTTTATTTATTTTGTTGGTTTAATTAATTTTCCCCCAAAAAACCTTTTGCACTTGCTCTTTGTATTCATCGTCAACAATATCTTCAATAGTGGGGTCAGCAAACTCCGGACCATAGGCCAATAGTCCGTACAGAAACTCTGACATGAATGTCGGTGCTGGTCCACCATTCACCAAACAGTATGCAATAATCTTGCCATAAGTTTCATAATCACCATCCTTCTCCGCTAAAAAGAAAAAGGGCTCAACTTTAAACATAACTTGCCTATAAGGTCAGTTAACTTTCTAACCTGAGCACCTAAAAAAAAGTTGCTACATGTAAAATGTGTTGAAAATTGAATTTCTTGCTGCTTTACTCATTTTACATTTAAGAAACCTTTCATTGGATTAAAATATAAAACCAAGTATGTTTTACTAGTTATATCATAATTAAATATATTTGAATAGATCCATTATATCCATTCTGTGGCTACCCTATTGGTCTTGGTTGGCAGTCAATTAATGGTTTAAACAATTCAGAATATACTCCGTATATGATAAGGATGCCAATTGAATACTATCAATATTGGCATTTCTGGTGCAGTGGTTATTATGGAGTGCCAAATTAACATAAATTCAAATAATTGAACATATCTTCAATTATTTGAAGATATCATCAATTCAATTACTGCTCTCTTTAATTGAATGAATGCGTGCATTAAATCAATTATTGCTCTCATCAAATGAAATAATGTGCGCATTATATCAATTATTGTTCTATTCAATTGAATTTTAGCATACATCAATTCAATTGTT